>NW_020884897.1:10173343-10419352 GCF_003945725.1 Corapipo altera | reverse complement strand
CAGCTCCTTTCCTCAGAGCAACATGATGGTATTTTGGAGAGGTTTTAGCACCCAGGGAGAGCTACAGAGTGCCCACCATCAATAGGCAGCTTCTGGCCAAGTGCAGCAACATCCAGCTTACCCAGTTTTCCCACATCTATTCAAGAGAGACCAGGAATATCTTGACATTAAACTTGTGCAGAGCTGTTGATAGGCAGGGAACATGTTTCAGCATCTAACTGTGGATGAGCCTGAGAATCTTTAATGGCCTCAAATGGTGAGGAAACCTTTGCATTTCACTTTGTAGACCGCCAGTAGAGCAGGGCACTTAGAAAGATATTGCACATGTTTACATGTTTCTTTGCATGGCTACAACACATTAGGCCCCTGGTCCCTGCAAGGTCAGCATTTATAGCACACAGTGAACAACATGACAGTCCCACAGTGACACCTGCCCTAGATGCAGCATTTGGAGACATCAATTTTTACCTCAGTAAAGTCAAGCCCAAAGCTGACTCAAGATACCTCCTAAGTTATGGACAACTTTCAGCCTCTGATGGCATGGTGGCACATCACCAACAAACAAAGGCATTATTTTATTTAAATCCTTCTTAATGGGGACTTATTGTGCTGTCCAGAAGGACAGACAGCGGCGCAACAAAAGGTTCTGCTGGCCTGTTTAGCATAACCTGGAGTTTAAATAGAGAGGCAGCATTTACTGCGTCAGCTCAACGCTTCAAATCTTACCTGAATCCTGCATCATGTATGAGACATCTGCACTACACGCTGGTGGAACAAATCTGTCAGCAGAACGAACGTGTGGGGACAAATCTATCCCTGTTCCAACAGCAATGGTGTTAACCCAGGGGACCGTTTTTGGCCTGCTGGAGTCAAATGGGATTCAGAGCAAGTAGGTCCCTATATGCATCTTGGAAGACAAATGAATGACTAAAATAGCATTAGTGGAAGCAGGAGTGCCTGTTCAGTATGCTGAGATACACTGGCTCTGCTGTGGCAGTCACACTGCGTTTGGATTCAAATTACCACCAATCAGTTATGCCCCATACAAATCCATCCCTCAGTTTTT
The DNA here is from genome assembly GCF_003945725.1 of Corapipo altera. Classification (NCBI taxonomy): domain Eukaryota; kingdom Metazoa; phylum Chordata; class Aves; order Passeriformes; family Pipridae; genus Corapipo; species Corapipo altera. The sequence goes on along the minus strand of NW_020884897.1, from coordinate 10,418,286 downwards.
TTATTTAAAAAAAAAAAAGCAACAAAAACAAACCTTCTTAAGACCTATCTTGTGTTATGCCTTCAGGGAAAATTTGCTTTTATGAGCATGAATAATTCATGCATGTTCATTTATTATTAATTAATATTCCATGAACATGCATGGTTTATTCACCCAAACAAAGCGCTGCACCTCGCACACTCTCACTGTAACCTGGCATTAGCTATGCACCACAGCCCAGCTGACCAAGGCATCCAATCTGTACCATTTATCACCTCTTTCTCCCCAGAATCTACTGAGAGAGAACATTTTGACCCTTCTTGCTGGTCACTGACTTTCTCCATTTCCAGGGCTGGAACAGGGCAATTCAACTCTACTGACCTTAAATATTTGGGAGAATTTGAAAATGTGGGTGTAAGAGGGAGGCAAGAAGAGGAGTTTGACTTTTTTGGTGAGCTGTGTCAGACTGTACTCTTTTCCATTTTGGATAAGCCAATGCCAGGCACCCTGCAAGATGCTGGCCTCTCCAGGTCATCATGGGGTCACTGGTCAGCTGGGCTATTTTCGGGGACTTGTCCCTCTTTCAGTGCCGTGTCACCAACAGCCACAGCAGCATTTCCCACATGGAACTTTCTTCTATCAGAGATACTTCATTGCTTATGGCAGAGATGCCATAAGCCATATGCCCATGCCAACCACATTTTCCTGCTGTGCAGGCATTTCACTGGGAGCACACAGTGATACCCAGCAAAGCCAAGAAACTAATGAAAATCTCTTCCATTTCAATATAGATCCTCATGTACATTGATTCTGGCATCAATCCACATCATGGTGGGACAGCTGGATTTTTTTCCTCGGTGTCCATCCTGTGTAGAGCCCACACTAGCTGGATTTTCTCCCAGTCCTGGATCTGCACCCCAACACATGAGCAAAGCCTGCAGAGCCAGCACAAATCACTATCCATTGCTGTTCATAGGCAGCTCCAGAGGAAGCCCAGCTGAGCCCCTTCAAGCAAGGTCAGACCTGACACTTCCAGCTCTCTGCAACCATCATCATCTATAGACTAGCAATCCACATTTTTATAGGGAGGCAGAGCAGGACTACCAATTGCTCCATGAAAAAACATCACCCACAATACCATCCTCATCATTCTCTCCACACCAGGTCCAGGAGGAGTTCTGATGCCAGAAGATTTGCCTGGATCAAATCACCACCTGGATCTCCTTCAGCCTCCCAAGTGGTGCCCCCAAAACACCCCACAAAGGGATGTTTAACTACTGAAGCTTCTCCTGATAGGAGCAGCCCTGTCACAAAGCACTCCTGGACACTCTGTTCGTGTTCCAGGTCTCAAAACAACCACCTCACCTGCATCCTCTGTGTTACAGCCTTAAGGATGCAGGACCAAGAGCTGGATTTTCTTTATTTGGGCTAAAACATTGCAATCTCTTTATATGGTCATATGCGAGTCCTGATTTCAAGCATAGGAATGCTAAGAGGAAATAGTTAGAAACTCCCTGTGCATTGACACTGGAGCAGCTTCAAATCAGGAGTTAGCTGAAGCAAGCAGAGGAGACACAATTTTGCCATTCAATAAGGGCTGAAGTACAGCACAAAAAGAGAGGGGGAGAAGAGAGCATCACTTAAAGGAGATGTTTACATGGTACTCAGCACAATGGGGTACCAACTAGAACGACAGCAGGTCCCTTGATACTCCCGAAGCAGCACAAGGAAGAAGAGAGAAATGAAAAACAACAGCAATCTAATGAGTTTAAAATAGAGCTGAGTCCAACTCACATGTCTAAAGCTGGATAAACCCATCTATGAGAGCCTGGAGTGGGGAGTGGAGACCAGGCATGAAGGCACACCATTTCCCTTGTTTTTCTAGAATGGTTTGAAACAAACGACTGGGTCCAAATTCCCCCAATCTCGGCATGTTTTAGATCTGGATATGAAGTGCCTGATTCCAGTAAATACCCCAGGCACCCTCCTATTGCCTCAAATTGTTTTACCAGTAGAGATAAGTTCAGAAACACTTTGAGAGTTACAGACAATTTAACACGCAGGGGCTGCTCTGGGAAAACTTAAAACTGTCATAATTTATCCTCCCCTTCCCCCAGTCCAGAAATGAAAGATTAAACCTAGGAAGATTTATTAAACTGACATTTTAATAGAATTTTTAGACTTTCCATGTTAATAGTTTAAATATAATTGAATTCCATGAAAGGGAGGAATACAGGATGGAGCCAGTGTCCCCCAACAGTAAGAGCATTTTAAACACTGGGGCATATGATTAATGCATAATTTAGTCTTATTTGCATGGCCCCTAGAACTGGGAGTAACGAAAACACAAATCTAATTAACAGAGTGAAAGAAATGCCTCCACCAGCAAACTTGATCACAAGCTCCACTACCACACACCCACCCTCTGCAAGTTACAAACATGAAACAGATGGTTAGGAGGAGAAAAAAATAAAAGACATCGCACGTCAGCTTTTGGAGAGGAAGAGGGGGAAAAAGAGAGAGAAAGCAGAAGGGACAGGATGGATAACCATGCTACTTGACAAGGCAGCAATTAACTTGCTGAGGGTGGAATAATTTTTGCAGTGCCTCTCTGGTCAGAGCACTCTCCCAACTTAGCTAAGGAGTAGATGTATTGAGTGCAGCGGAGAGTAAACCAGTTTTCATAAATCCCAGCAGGAGTCCGTTTCACTTTATAAGATTCATGCGAAAAATTGAAAATTCAGGTTTTTCCAGATGCATCCGTAATCAGCAGGCTGAGCCTTGCGGGTCCCCGGAGGTAACTGATCACAGCACAAAGTAGGGTTTCACAGTCACACTGAGCTTCTCCACTGCATTTTTAAAGGTTAGACATTAATTCCTGATCAATACAAAGAACAGCAGGCTACCCCCTACCCCCGCTCCCAGAATTGTCTTACATTATTAACTGAGTCTTGGCTTTATCCTCGAATTACTTCAAATCACAACTCAGAGTTGTAAGACACAGAGTCTCTCCAGGTACAGAGCAGAGGGGGTGAGAAAGGCCTTCCCCAATACATTCTTCTCCCATGCAGAGACAAATCCACCCTGTCCTAGGTCTGATAGTTGAAGGTAAACAAGATTTGCCATGCTTAGCATGACACAATCAAGAATAAACACCAGAATCTGAAGTTTCTCCATGACTAGTTAGACTACAGAAGCAGGTCAATCCAAATTAATCTTCACATTTGAGCATCCCTTGCTTAAAATTGTGCCACACTATTTTGCTGGGTTCCTCTGTGTCCTAACCATCATGAATTGACATCAAGTCAACTCCCTTTAGCACTGAAAACAAACTCAGTGTGACCAAAGCATAAGGTTTTCCAGCAATGCTAAAAAGAAGGACAAAAAATAAAACCCAGGCTACTCAACGGCCTTTTAGTCATCAAAAATTCTCTGTTCTCCACACGTGCACGTTGGGCTGTCATTTGCTTTCTGTTCATGTGATAAGTGGTGGCTGCTCTTATGTGATGATGCAGTTTGACATGGTCTAAGTCAGTGGCAGGTTGGATGCAAGCTGGTCCATCAGCCAGACTTAGGACCAGGTTTCTGATCATTGGTCATGCTGATTCCTCCCGTCTCTCTTTCCCTCTTGGTAGCACTCCTGCAGCTTTGAAGGCTTCAGCTGCTGACTGTATGAGGCTCCTGGACTTCAGGCAGCATTTTGGGGAGGTTTTGGAAACCTTCACAGTTAGGTAGGCCTGGATTCATTAGCATGTTCTCACAGTCTCATATATTTTTACTGCCTCTCTGCAGGGCTCATTTATTCCGCTGAAATCAAACACAAGAATTCCCCCAAGGCATCCTTGTCAGATATGAAGTGACTGGGCTACACGAAACACTCTTTCCAGGTACTGCAGCAGGTACAATGGTTTTTGGTGTTGTATCAATTCATTAACAAAGGGAAATTGATGAATATCCACTTTTGCTGAGTTAGAGTCTCCTGATGGCTAATGAGCGTGAATAAAATGCTATGCAAATCAGGGGATGAGAAGGGAACTCTGGAACTGAACTTGAATACGAAATAGGTCATTAACACAACACCTCTTTGACATCTTTTGATTGTTTCTAATGTTGCATTTGTGGCAAAACTGCTTATGTTAAGATTTAGTGAGAAGAACGTAAGTTGACCCTGCACTCGTGCACTCACCCTCTGAACTGTGGGCCATGCTTGATGTCAGAAAGCAGAAATGATGCTGGGTGAATAAACAGGCCCCCACTCCTGGTGAAAAAATGCATTTTATGATCTAGATTGCTATTTGATCACCTGCTCAGGACACCTCTCCATTGTGTGTGCCTAGCTGGCTGTGCAGAGTGCCTCATAAAATATGAATACTTCTTCCAGATACGACGGTGCTTAACTTGCATTTACTGTATGAACAGTTATAGATTTCTATTATTATTTATAAGTCTACAGTGTGAAAAGCTTTTCTCTAATGCTCAAGAAGTGGCAGCTTCTTTCTTACCAAGGACAGACAGACAAGAGGATACATCCAGTGAAAGGCAAACAAAGAGATGTGTAGACAAGGCAAACTAGATTTTCTGTAAGCCATATAGGCCATCTAGGTTTTTAAAAGGAAGTAAAATTGGAATTGATTTGGGCTTTGTTGGCTTGGTAGTGTAAGGTACAGTTTGTGCCTTATCCCCTTGGTACAATCCAGTCAGTCTGGGCTCCTGTGTATGGGGTTGTTTAGGCTTTGAGGTTGTTTTTTTTCCAAGGTGAAAAAGGTGTGATGAAAGTCAGCAGGTAAAACAGGAAAAACTGAGTTTCTTTGAAGATAAGCTGCCCCAGAGGGTCTCCGACACATCACAGGAGAGGAGTGGCAAGTTAATGATGGAGGCAGTGTGTCAGTGGTCTTTAAAAATGAAAAATTAATACCATGACCAAAAAAGAAAAAAAAAAACTGTGTCAGAATAAGTGAAATGTTTCTTTGTGAGAAACAGGAATTGGGATTCACAGATGTACTCACATCCCTCACCTCCCCTGCAGCAGCACTGAGACCTCCCAGGAGGGCTAGGTTTGGGTAGGAAATGGTGATCGTTACAGGGCATTTTTAAATCTGGTTTTGCAAAGCAACCTTACACTCTTGTGATATGCAAAGGGGAGAGAGAAGGGGGAACAAAAGGAAGGAAACTTCTTTCCTACCTTCCTCCTGCTCAAAGATTACAGAGCTACCTACATGAAGTGGAAAGGGTCCAAGAGGAGAAAAACATCCCATCTGCAATAACCAAGAAACTGTGAGCAGGGCAATATGTGCAGGATGCAGCACAGTGGGTTTCAAGCCATGGTATTGACATGAGATTTGATTTCTCCCTTCTGGGGTGACCACCAAACTCAGCCCATCTTCAGGTACTTCAGATGAGGATATTTCTCTCTGGCTGGAAATTCTGCCCTTCCAACAGTTTCAGCTTCCACTTTGAACAATCCTGTCAGAAGTTTCTACACAAGTTCTACATAGGACAACAGGAGCCCCCATTCAAACAAATGAGGTCCATCCTCAAGAGAGGGAGTGGTAAAAAAAGGCAACTTTTTCCCCATCATTGTCTTAGATCCAGCATCTCATTTGCAGTCACTGTTTAAAAAAGGGAAAAGTAAACCAGGCCTCTCACCAACAGATGATAAAAGCTGACACAAGTGGCCCATCCAGGCCATGGTCTAGAGTTTTGGTCAGCAATATGAGGAGAGCAAATTATAATGGTCAATTCTAATTGAGGCACATAACCAAGGAGAACACAATTAGGGCAACAGTGCAAGAGAAAACCAGAACGTGCTTCTTCAGAAAAAAAAGGCATAGAATAGCAGGGAGACATGGGCACTGTCTGTAATTTAAGTGAGGAAAAAGGAAACAGCACAACACTTTTACATTTTCTGTAGAAGGGTTCTGCCCACCCTAGCCATGCTCTGTGTAGTGCCTGCCTGGCAATCACTGCCAGTCACCTGGCAATCACCAAGTCAATCACTGCCTGGTGTAGGATCCAATAGATTGGTGTCAGCGGTGCAATGGGCCAAAACCTACCTTCTCACAAGGCAAGGATCAAAAACATGCCCTTTACCAGAACAAGCCAGAGGGCAGAAAACCAGCATTGAAAGTACTCAGTTTTTAGAGTTCTCCAAGCAGAGCAGGAATGAAGCTGTAGAGACCCTCATCAGAATCCAGGACAGTAATTTCAAAGAGCTATAAGTCACCTTTATAAACAAAGGGTAAGAAAAGGCAGTAACAGAGTTTCCGCATCCAATGTGCATTGCAACCCTCTGCACTGGACCATCAGAGCTGGTGTAAATAACAACAAGCCGTGGTGGGGCAGTGAAACCTGGAAGTCATGCAGCTTAACCTCAGTCCAGGGACTGGAGGTTAGACATCAGGATACCAAGAGCCACCTGATTTCTTGAATGAGCACCCACAGCCCTTACTCAGATCCTTGCCAGGCTCCTGTTTTTCTCATTCACTCACAAGTGCCAGCAGTCACCTGAGAAGCTTCACCTCCATTCTGCAAACCACACTGGTGGGCTACTATATTTATTATCCCATCACAATTAACCACCTCTGATTAGTTCAACTAATTACTGGGTGCTAGCAATTACTCACTGACAGGCCTCCTCAGAGTCCTTAATAGCTGTTCCCACAAGAGCAAACAGGTGAAGGTGAAAAGAACAAAGCAAAACAACTAAACAAGGGGGAAATGAGGGAAAGAATTAAGAAATCCCCAAACAGACCCAGGTCCTTCGAGATCCAGAGCAGAAAGCAGCCCAGCTAATTAGCATGCCTGTTGCATTGCCAGCATGCAGGGAAATTTTCCCTCCAGCCGTTTTTCTTGCAGAAGCTCATGATTTGGGATTTGTCCACAATACAAGCACTAGACAAGATGCATTTGCACATTGTCGTTTCAACACTGCAGTGGCCCTCCAAAACACTAAATCATGTCTGGGTAATTTTGTTTAGAGGGTGAATTTTGGATCCTGAACCGCCAAGTGGAGGCATTTTCTTTGCAGCTGACTGAAGACCTCTGACAACAGGAGGGATTAGGGGAGAACGGAAATTCTGACAAAAGGATAGCCTTACCTGATGGAGAACATGCTTTTTTTATGGATCTCAGAGGCAAAAAATCCTTAGGAGAGTGCTCTACATGTTGTAATGCTAATTGTATGTTTTCTGTTTCAGATCCTGACCAGAAAATAAATTGTTAAAGACACTCATAGAAGTGATCTTTATTTGTATTAAATTCTACAGGATGCAGAAAAAAAATCATAGATTTGTATCTGATGCTTAGAGAACACTCATGTTCCTAATGCCATTGAATTGCACAGAATTTACCTGTACAGGAGAACATCTAAATGGTATCTTTGTTTCCAGGAGTGTCTTTTGACACTCCTGTGGTGGGGATCCTCAGATGGCTGTGAGGTCACCAGAGGTGCCTGCACTATCTTTATTTACCTCTGGTTTAAGTCAGTCTTGTTTGAACTCACTCGTTCATGGTAGCCATGGGCATGATGGTTTCCCCCTGGTGATGCAGATGTTTGCTTTCCCCACATGCGTCTCACTGGGATAAGAAGAGGTCTGGTTACATGCACAGTATGAAAGTTTCTGAAGAGTGAAACAGTTTGTTCTCTTTTCTCTGCCTCTTCCCTCTCCTGGGTCCTCAGTCAGCTTTACGCTTCAGCCCTGTGGCTGCAGCACCTGGAAGGTGTCTGCTTCCAGGCACCCTACTCCAAAGTCTTTTCTCTTGAATAACACTGACCTGACAAGTTTTCAGGGAGGATTTCAGCATGTTCTTAAAACAGTGTTGTTGACTTCCAGGTGGCTTTTTAACCAGAGGCCAGTTAGCCACCGACAGCATGACCACAGATCCTGAAACATCTCAGCATCCCAGAACAAGTCTCCAAGCACAGCTGAGATCTTATCAGGAGAACTGTAATCCTGGGGAAGCTGCTGGAGAACAGACATTAAGCAGCCTGACAACAATAAACCTGGTTCAGTTCCTTATCCCTTCCTTGCTCTAAACGTGATTCTCCAAAATGATGAACGGTTGTTTTCCAAATAATGGTTTTGCATTAGAAACACTCATTATTTCCCAAACTGCCCCTTCAATCTGGAGGGGCTGCAGCCAACAGAGGGGAATATGTTCAGCACTTTGAGTCTTGCTGTGCCACAGGTGAGGATGGGAGGACTGGGAGGCTGACACAGTTGTCTGGAGACTGGTGGAAAATGTGGCCCCCCAGTGGACCAGTTTTCTGAGCACAACACCTTTCCCATGGGGTGGGCATCAGAGTTGGGTATCTGTGTGGGGTGAGATGAATCCCCCCTCAAAGCCAACAGATACAAACAGGATCATCTGCAGATCACAGGTGGTAGAAACACCTATTCCACCTGAGCATGATATTACTACCCAAGTGCTTTCCCTCCTTGAGCAGAAAAGGACAGTGAGCACGGTCAGGAGACCTCCCCCACCCTGACAAACAGCATCACGCAGGTGCTTTCCCTTTCTAAAGAAAAACAAGGAGTGGAAGAGGGGGAGGGTACAGCTAAAGCTAAATTGTCCCACAAAACATTTTACTGCAACAAACCGATTAACATCTGACTCTGCTGTGGAACCTGAACAATGCTAGGGACTGAAAAACGCTGTCTGAAAAGGCAATGCAAAACAATACAGTCACACAAAGAGCCCTCACCGAGGCAGGAAGGGCCCCCAGACAGCCCCTGCCCAGGCCCTGCCCAGCCGGGTGCTTTCATGCTCATGCTCTCTACCCATGTCGAAACGACACACGAAAGGTGTTTTCTTCCAAAGTAAAACCTTTCTGAACAAAACATGAGTGGCAGAAAGGCAAGGAGGCACTGGATGGCATCCACTTCTACAGGAATTACAAGAACCCTTTGTCTTGCAAATCAGAAACCCCTCCAGGTTCTGTTTTCTGCCCTCAAGGCACTCTCCACTCTCATCTCTAGAATCCCAACAGGCTCAGCCCAGGGATTCCCTCCTGTTCCTGTCTTGTAGAAGTGGGAAGCACCTGGGGACCAGAGCAACCAGCAGTCACTGCCTGAGCTCAGCCAAGCTACTGTATCTATAGTTCTACTCCATCTCTGCAGTTACATTCAACATATGCAACTTCTTCTACAGTTCTGAATGCGTTTTCTAGACCTAATGAGATTATCACATGAACTGCATTAGAAAAGACTAGGTTTTAACTAATATGTTTTTGCTAATAAATTCAATGCTGGAAATTAGCTGAAGTTCAAGCAGCCATGATACTTCTAGTCAGCAATATTTTTTCCTGCAGACACATGCACATAACACTGGTTTTTTTTCTTAAAAGTCTTCATACGTTTTCACCTTTTTTTTTTTCTTTTCTGGTTGCTTTCTATGATCAAAACTGACAGAACATCTCAAAGGAAGGTTTTCAGAGATCTCAAGAGCAACATCTTAGAGGGTTGATCCCTGCATGAATCGTGCAGGCGCCTCCAGCAGCAGAGGCAGAGCTGCAAGTGGCCTCCAACATTTGGGGACCCAACGGGAAAGCAACAGGAGTTGACACACTGACATCTTACCCATCCTCCAATGTACAGCAGGTCTTGGTGTCCCAGGCTCGAAGACAGTTGAGAATTGGACTTGAAGATCTTATAGGCCTTTTCCAACCTTAATAATTCTACGAGCAGGGCTGGCATCCAGGAGCAGCAAGCCATGACCTGAAAAAGGTGGGTGCAGGAATTTCCAGAGAGGCTGCTTTCAAAAAATCAGCATAAGTAAGGAACCTCCTGGGTGGGGAAATGTCAGACCAGCTTGTCAGTCAGAGGAGAACAGCTGACAGAGACAGGGTTCTTGCCACGTCTTACAGGGGCTTTATTTTTCACCTGCAAGCAGAAATTCTGGCTCTCCCACATTCATGACGAGGTGCCTCTTATGAAGCACCCTCCACGCTCCACAAGGCAGGCAGCAAAACAACAGGGGTCAGGTCTGACCCAGGTCAGGTCCACCAAAAAGCAACCATCAGCCCCCGTGGGCAGGTCAAGCAGCTGTTTGGGGCTGTGAGCCTTCAGAAGGGGGTCTGTAATTCAGAGGGGAAGCCCCACTGCTCTGCTCCACCAGCCCTGAGGAACAGGTGGTCACAGTGTGAATATCCATGCTGGTCTGGGATGTTTAATATCAAACCAAGAGGGAATTAAGGTGCTTAGGTCTGTGACTGCTTTACACATTAATTCTGGTTGGTATGAAAAAGTAACCCACTGGTTTTGACTTTATGAGCAATACTTGGCTTGTTCTGTTCCTGAGCTTGTCTCCTGTGCAGCGTATTTCTTGTGCTGATAAATATTTATGCTCCCTGATTTTGATTTATACAGGGGGCTTAAATATTGTAAAGCTGGATATAACCAGCATAAAACAACATAAAACAAAGCACCAGTGTCCAGAATGGGGTGGACTAAAAAGGCATGGCTCCTGCAGCAGCCAAATTTTACCCCAGAAATGACCTCTTTCCCTCCTGGGAGTGGCACAAATTGGCAGCATCCCCCTCTCTGCTTTACAATTGAGATTCCCAAACTGTGTGTATCAAACAGGAGAGGTGTTTGCAGTATTGCCAAGGTTACTAGAGTGAAAACATTGCAAATGGTATTTGCATGATTGTACTTTCAAATCCTAACTTGTAGCAACAGTGCATTTTAAATGAAGGGGATTTATAACTCAAACCAGAACACTAATCATATTCCGGGGTAATAGGATTTATTTGTTGGTTGTTTGGTGGTTGTGGGTGTTTTTTAAGCTCAGAGACAACAAGCTCTGTTCATGAAAAGGGAGATGGCTGGGCTTAAACCCTACTCCAACAACATTTTCAAGGGATTAGGAAATAAACACAAATGTACTCCATTTTCAATATGTGGTTCAGAGCCTGTGTAGTCTTTAATGCTTCCCGGCTAGGAGAATATCCTAAATTGCTAAACAAGTTCAGACAATTGCCATTTTAAATGCAAAACTCAGATCAGCACAAAAAAAAGAAATAGTCGTTCAAGGATCAAGAACGGATGTTTAACAGCATCCGGCTGTTCTCCAGCTATGAAATTCCTTACCCAAAGCACACTGGGCACATTATGAAGCAATGCTCAGTCTTCCACTCCACCAAGACTAGGATTTACAGCCTAATATCTTGACCAAGTAAAGCTGGAAGCAGATGACATGTTCCCCACAACATGGGGTTTCTGGGACTGGCTGTGAGGTCACGGGGCACCTGACTTAAGTCAATGCAATATTTATGGGGAGAAAGAACTCGTTTAGGCTGTAATTTAGGAGGTCCACTAAAGCTCATGGCCCATGTCCTTACAAGGAATAAAATGGACTAAGTCAATGTGCACCACCCAAAGATTTTAACCTCCCTGCCCTGCACACACCAGACTTACGGGAACAAAGGTGCTCCATGAGGGTTTGAAGGCTGCCAGAAATAGTTCCAAAAAATTCCCTGGATTTTTGACAAAAAGGAACTTTTCCAGACATTTCTGAAATGTCTCTGTAAAACACATGTTAAAGGTACATTGCAGGTCTTGTTTTAATATAACTATTCTCAGTGGTGGTCTGTTAAGTTATACTGTCAGACATGGAAAACCAGGAGTGCTCGTGTGGTCTGTCACTGCAGCCATCTGAAGAGATAATAATCTTCATCTGACCAGTGAGAACTTCACATAACACACACTAACCTCGCCACTTAAATTGCATGATCATATACTTGTTGGTAATTGATTTTAGTCTAGTTAAAGGGTGTCAATTTATGCAGCTAAAACCAGCACCTCAGTTCTCCAGTTGTGCTTGGAAATTTTGGCCTTCAGTGTGTTCATACACACACTGATTTTATACAGTGTGTGTATATGTATATGTAAATGTATAATTTCACACACACACATACATACATCTATAAATGAAAAAATTAATCTGAAATATGTCGCCCTGCAATCTGTCAAATAAAGCTGATATAATAAATATGTCACTTTATTTAACAACTGATGCTGAAGAGAACTAGGCAGAATGAAAGAAATGAAGACAGGGCTTAGTAAAAACACTGAGGAAGGCAGAAATTAAAGCAATCAATCACATTCTCGTGGAACGTCTACACCACTCGAAATAATATTTTATTGTCTGCTATTGATTGGATGCCACTGAACAAAATTACAAACAATGAATCTGGTGTTATAAACAAGAATCACAGTAAGAATAACTTATTTCAAATCCTTGGCCATACAACAGTTTGTAGTCTGCAGAGTCCTGGACATCTACTTGCTCTGCCACCATAGCCTAAGAAACATCCCTGCTCATTGACAAGGGAGAGGCTGGAGTGCAGTGATGCTGAAATAAGGCTGCACTCCCCTTTTGCCCTTCTTTGCATTTTAAGCATGACCATTTAAAGCTTGCAAAATTTGGTAGGACTAGAGAGAAGGACAGGGGTGCAAAAGAGAAGTGTCACTGGTTTTGTCAAACCGTGAGATCTCAATTCAGGAAGGAGGAAGAGGAGGACACCCTGAATTTTATTCTGGCATAATCATAAGAAAAATTAAAGAAATTATGCTAAATCAGAAAGTAAAGCATGGTTGTGGTATCCAGCAGCCAGACCCAGGCAACTCTTTGGAAAATGAGAGAAAATTTCTATGGGCCTCTGGCAGCCACTGGTCCAAAGTCTCTTCCCAGGTGCTTTGCCCTCACTGCAGTGGGATACTGCCACCTAGATCTGTTCAGGGAAAAGGGAGATGGGTCAAGACACGAGATGAGCCTGATGGAGAGAACCAGGCACAGGACAATTCACATCCTCTTGCTGCTGATCAAACCACAAATTACTCATCAAACACCTTCACTAACACCACCAGGACAACCTGGGAAGAAAGGTGCTGTTTATGCTGAGCACTGGTCTGAAAGATTCACCTCCAGAGAGGACGAGCTGCCACAATACTTTACAGCAGTGAGGAGCAGGACCCATGACTGCTTCCCAAACACCTCGGAGCTGGGCTTGTTGTAAGAAGTAATGAGTATGTGGCAGGGGTTTTTTTGTGCAACTGGGGAAAAGGCCTACTTCTTTCTCACCCTTCTGAAGCTCAGAGGATGATAAAACAGAGCACTACTAAAGCCTCTGGGAAAATCAAATTATCAAATCTTTAGATAAGCTGTCCATTCCTGATAATATCCAGACTCTAAAATAAAAGTGCGCAAGTATGAACGCAAAATGCTGGATGAAGGAGCAAGCAGACAGGGTGGATTAGAGGACACATCTCCCCTTCCTGGATTGTCCTATGATGCCACTGGGTTGTCACACATTAGCCATTTACAGACACATGCAAATGGCATGAAAACACTGGGCCAAATCCATCCACAGTGCAAATTCATTGAGTTCTAGCAGATCTACACTGGGCTCTAATTAGGCTTATTATGTATAACTGAACATAATTCTAATTGACAGCTTTGATTACATCTCACATCATTTCTGCTCTAATTTACCCACGTGGGGCGAGAAAGAGGTAATACATAGGTCTGACTCCAAGGGTGACAGCGACAGGAGGAAGAAGGAAAACCATCACTGGACCTGTGCACAATGGCCAGGGGTGGAGCTGGAGGTATTCCCTCACTGAAGAAACATCCTCCTGCTATTCAGGAATTAGGTTGTTCCTAATTTACCCTTATGCAGCTTTACCTACCCAATAATTTGCCACCCACCCCTGCAATATCCAGTCTCTACTATAACTATACATTTTATGGAGTGAGAGTCCTTGTAGGCACCTGGGGGAGGGGGGGATCTCTTCTTGGAATGTGAGGAAGAGTGTGTTTATGCATGGGTGGGATTGCAGTTTTGGGGAATTGGAAGTTAATAATTATTTTCTCCCATCTGTCACGTATACTCCCCCTTCTTTTATCAACTCTACATGTCTCAAATTAGGAGACAATTTCAAGCCTACAGGGATCAGCAGTGCCAGCCCCTCCTTTCTGGGAAGGATGGATGATTCCAAGGGGCTTCCAGTTAATGTGGAAGAGAACTGAGTACACTGGACACAACTATCAACCAGTTTGGAAGGAAAAGCTGTTGTTCTAATGAGTTATAATCACTTCAGAAAGCTCAGCCTAGACCTCCACTTGGGTGAAAATGTCCTTGCAGGACTGGGACTGCACAACAGTGTCCATGGGCAGATCCATGGATCTTGGTTAATTCATACTGTGGATGCTTCAGCACAGAAAATCCAGCTGATAGCCCCAGGTTGTAGAAAAGCTATGGAGGAAAAGACACAAGTGGTTGAAAGACAAGATGCAAAGCAGTTAGCGATGGTTCACTCCCAAATCTGCAGAGGTTTGCCCCAGATCCAGGTCTGACCAATGTTCCAGAATTGATGCCTTCAATGAAGGGTGGATAACTTGCTTTTAAAATACCTGGTAGGACCAAGCTCAAAAGGGGTGCAAATGCTCTAGAGGAGAGGAGCAGAATTCAGACAGACCTCAACCTGAAATGCATGTGAAAGAAGCAAGAAGGAAATCCAGAGGTGTGAGTTCAACCTCCTGCCCTCAGGAAGGACATCTCCAGCATACAGGGATAGCAAGAGATTCTTGTTTACAGTCTGGGGTACAGGGAAAAGGGCCACAGCGATGAGAGCAGCATCCTGTGAGAGTTGTGGAATGTGCTGACTGGAGGGTACACACAGGGAAGCACATGAACCTGCCGTGGCACAGGGGGGATAACCCCCAGCCTTTCTGCTGGGGGGGCTGAGGGCAACCACCCTCATCCCAGCCTCTGGGCTCCTTATCCAACACCAGGGATGCTTCCTGCTATCGGGCCAATGCACACCCCATAATCAGACCAATTTTCTGTTTGGCCACTGCTGAATTTCAAGATGCAGCTCCTGCTTTGAGATCAAGCCAGTCTGTGCAGAGGAGGACGCCACACGTCCATGGCACGGTTTTTGGGGTGGCCAGTGCTTTTCACCCGGTTAGCAACAAGTCTGTGTGCATACCGTGAGCTTTTAAAGGGGTGGAAGGAGCCTTCAGGATGTACAGAGCCAATTCTATCCAAATCTGAGCGGGAGAAGGCGGCAGGGTGGAGGAAAGCCATCTGGCACCCTCTAGCGTGATGCTCTGAGAAAAGCTCGTCCCTCCGCACCCGTGGCTGTACCTCAGCAGCGTCTCTCCTCACCCCCACACCGACCATCCGTGCCCGCGGGCTCAATCTCATCAACCCCCTTTAATTACCGTCCACTGTAGCAAGACACGAAACTCATTAACGCGAGTAGCAGCGCCTCTCGATGAGCCTGAGCGTCCCAAGATATTCCGTGTGTGAGCTCGATCGGCGGGAGAGGCACAGCCCAGAGAGGCTTTAAAAGAGACTTTCAGAGCTTTGGGGGCCTGGCGTGGCTGAGAGTCAAGAAGTGCCAGTGCCAGGACATCGGGGCCACCACCACTTGCAGCACCACATGTGCAGGGTTGGGCATGAAAGCAGAAGTGGCCATGGGCACACACTGGGGAATTAGTCGTGTTGCTGTTCAGCAGCTTTAAGCTGGGAGAGAGCAAATTCAGCTGACTACATGACATCTGGGGTGGGACATTTCTATTAAGGGAGTCTAAATTAAAAAAAAAAAAAAAAAAAAAAGCCAAGGACAGGCCATGGTCCCCCTGTCCAGCCCATACCCAGCAGTGTGGGCACAGCTGCAGTTGCCCAAGCACATTTCATCGTTTACAATTTGTCTCTCAAGGCACTGGAAGAAAAACAACTTCCTTCCGTTCCTAATCACCTTCACCGTCCTCCAGTGAACTTTTGGGTAATGTGTGCTGTGTCATCAGAGCAGCACTGCTCCACGAATGGTAAACAGGCACCCATATATTTCTCAGGATTATGGTTCACATTATCACTGAACCCAAGGAACCAACGCAGAGCACAGGCAGGAGGAGATAAAATATCCCCAAGCAAGAGAGCACCATCCCCTCCCAGGGAATGGGACCACCTCCACAAACGCTACTAAAAAAAAAATCTCCTCCTCTCCCAGGGCTTTGCAAAAAAAAGAGTTTTGGGATCAGGCCACTTGGCAACGTTTCAGTGGCCTGACCTTCATCACCTGGGATGGTGTAGGTGGGACAGCTGTCCCAGCAGTGACTTCCAGCTATCAGAGACAGGGCCAAGTCCCAAAAGGTCATGATAGATATTGTGAGTGGTACTGCAAACACATTAATGTGAGTGTCCCTGTCAGCCCTATAGAGCTAGCATTTAACCAACCTCCATACCAACACAGGTCACCCCTGCTTGACACATCGTTGATGGCACTTTTACATGTTGGAGGTTTCTAAAACTGCTTAGTATTGTTTGGGTTAAGGCCAGCTTGTTGCCTCAAAACAGTTCTTCATTCTCATCCCTAATAGAATCATTTAGGTTGGAAAATATCTCTAAGGTCATTGAGTCCAATAGTCAACCCAGCATTGACAGGCCCACCACTAAACCATGTCCCTCAGTGTCACATCTACACATTTTTTAAATACCTTCAGAAATGGTGACTCCAGCACTGTGCTGGGCAGCCTGTTCCAACTCTTAACAACCCTTCCAATGAAGAAATTTTTCCTAATATCCAATCTAAAACTCCCTTGGCACAACTTGAGGCCATTTCCTCTGGTCCTGTCACTTGGGTCAAGAGACAAACCCCCACCTTGCTACAAACTCATGCTCTTCCTTGTCCTGTTAGTCCAATACCCAAGGTCCCTACTTGGGTAAGGGGAAACCCAGAGCCATGTGTCTCCTGTATCACCTCTTTCATTCCCCCAGCCCTCCTCCACATCCTGTGCTACTCTGAATCAGCCAAATATTTCCCCTGAAAACCAGCTGCTGGTGATGCAAGCCACAGATCTGGCTCAACTTTGCTTAAAGCTGGACCCAATTTGACAAAACTCATCTCACAAGCAAGTTCATCTCCTATAAATAAACACAGAACCTGGAACATTTGCCTGGGCCCTGAAACAAAAGGAATTTTGCTACACAGTTTATGTTTTTATTGCTAGTTAGTGTAAGAGAGGAAGAAACACAAAAACACAGGCTGAGCCAGGATCTGTGCAAGCTTTCACAGGCAGATCAGCCCATGTATTCCCTCAATGACCTTTAACATACCTCTGACCCATCATGCAAAATTGCATGGTCATTTTATGATGTGGACACATGTTCACAGACGATCAGGCTGAGATCATCCATGAGACAGATTGCTCTCAATTGATCAACATATTCTGAAAATTGTGATTTTTTTCCCCCCTTCTTAAAATCAATTCTTATTGTCTAACCACGGACCCACCAAAAATGAATACACTGAATTCAGTGAGCTAAAGGTATCAGAGGTGTCTCAAGCCATATTCAAGACATCAGAGTTACGATCAGATCACCAGCCCCCATCAGAAGCAGCAATTTTTTTGGAGGCAGGGCAGGAGGATAAACATTAAAGCAACCCCCTTACACTAGCTTTTCCACTTGCAAACCACAGCTCCCTTGACACATGTGGTGCTTGAATCTTTTTGGAAAACCACAGAAAGATACAGCCTTGACACAGAACTGTGAAGCAGTGCTTCAGAGGGCATCACTTTAAAAACAGGTCTTGGTTGTTCTGTATCCTGCCTGCCACAGCAAGCACCTAGAGAAAAGTATCAAACAGATAACTCAGCGTATAAAATTGGTCTGTATTTTCTAGTTGTGCACTTAGAGGAGATAGATAATTTCAGTTGGAAAGGACCTACAACTATTATCCACTCCAACTACATGATTGAATCTGTGCTGACCAAGTTAAAGCCTGTTACTAAAGGCACTGTCCAAATGCCTCTTAAACACTGACAGTCTTGGCACATTGACCACCCCTCTAGGAAGCCTGTTCCAGAGTTTGACCACTCTCTTGGTAAAGAAATGCTTCCTGCTATTCCACCTAACCCTCCCATCACAGCTTAAAACCATTCCCATGTGTCCTATCACTGGAGAGAAGCTCAGTACCTCTCTCTCCACTTCCCCACCTCAGAAAACTGTAAAGAGCAATGGGGTCACTCCTCCACCTCCTTTTCTCCAAACAAGACAAGCCAAAAACCTCAGCTGTTCCTCAGAGGACATTCCTTCCTTTGCTTTGTTGCCCTCCTCCAGACACTTTCAAGGATCTTCACACTCTTCTTAAATTGTGGGGCGCAGAACTGCACACCCAGAACTGCTCCAGGTGAAGCCACACCAGCACTGACTACAGTGGGACAATCACTTCTGACCAGCTAGTCTTGCTGTCAAAATCCCAGGATGGATTTTGCCCTCTAGCCTTCCCAGGCTTACTGCTGACTCTTACCAAGCCTGCTACCAAACAGCAACTCACTGTCCCTCCATGTCAGCTGGAAAAAGAGTGTACAAGCCATGACACGGATCTGTGTTTGTGCCATTAGGAAAAAAGCTTCAAATTTAACACATTATTTTTTGGTTTCCAGTGATTAGTAAAACATAGATAGATTTTTCTCAGAATCCCTATCACCTTATGTTTCTTGTTTTTCCTTTAGCCGTTACTTAGTTCAACTCAGACTTACTGTTAAATGCATTCCCATCAATGCTGGTTAACAAAGCATTTAGGCCTTTGCTTAACTCAACGCAGATAACTAAGGCACATTCAGCAAAACTCACCCATATGCCTCACTTTTTTTTCTCTGAATAGGGGCCCTCCATCCTTTCAAAAGCTGTATTTCTTTTCAGCATAAAGTACTGCAGCCGCAAAAATCAATGCACTATGCTCCATCAGTGTGCATCTGTCACTCAGCTCCCAGTGCAGGGGAAAGAAGAGGCACACATGGAAAACACTCACCCAATCCCTCTCCTTTAAGAACAGCCAAGAGTAAAAAGATGCATAATTTAGCAGAACGGTTTTGTTTGTGTATAGGGTTATTTTAAACGTCAGCTGAGGTTATGTTCTTGTCTTCAGTTGCTGCTGGGTGTTGCTTCAAAGTCATTCTGAGTCACTACTCTCCATCTTCATCTGCTGATGGGCCCCCAGGTAGTGATGGAAACATAACTTCCCTTGACATGGATAACCTCCAATAAAGAAGTGACTTCCCTTTTGACATGTTGATTAGAATAAACGAGGAGAGGTGGAAGGGAAGGGAAGGGAAGGTGACTGTAGCCCTTGAAAAGCAAAGACATTGGGTCACATCCTTCTCTCTGATTCTGTGCCATCAGGTTCACTGCAAGTTATTTGCAAAGCAGCAAGAAACTCATTAGATTGCTGCTAGGACTATTGATGGAAACGCAAATCTTTACCTACAGGATCTTATTCCACAGCAAATTAACAACGGGCTGGGGAAAACCAGAAATCTGTAATCTCAGGTCCAGGAGTCCAGCAGAATGAAGTATAATCTCTGTTTTTCAGTTATCAGTCCAAAAAACCCCCAAAGTCTAACTTCACTCAGAATTTAGACCCCAAAGTCTAAATTCACTCAATTTCCATCAGTTGCATCAACACTGACTTAAAAGAAATTCCTCCAGGTTTCCATGAGCCTGAATAAGGTGAGGATGAGAGCCTGAGTGTTCAGTTAATTGGCCTGGTACTATATGAAAAGGCTGAGCTCAGAGGGACGCAGGCTGGCTGGCACTTCACAAGACCAAGGGAAGTCTCCTCCAGAGTCAAGCTTTTGTTTTGGCCTGACATAAGACTTGGCAGAGCCAGTTATTCTTTCCATTATCTTCCATGGGCTTTGGATGAGGTTCCTCATAGTGAATTCAGATTTGGCTGCCCAAAGCAATACTTCATGGGATTATCTAGCTCAGAAACCAGATAGAAGGTTGCCAGAAAAATCCCACCCTTGTCTGCCAAGGGATCCTGCTGAGATGATGACTAAGTCATGACACTGGTCCCAGTAAGGCTACCTGCAACTGGATCACACAGCCAGGAGCTTCTGCTCTCTATGAAAGAGCATGAACATCCCCCCATCTCAACCCCTCAGTAGGGTCTGCACTCACTGTCACATCCTCATTTTCCACAGAGAGCCAAATATTGTCATTTACACCCATAGAAAGCTGAATTCAGCACTCTTTCCATAAAACGGATCGTGAACCCTTAACACCACTTGCCTCTCCTTGGAATAATAAATTATGAGGATAAATGGCAGAATCATTATCAATTTCAATATCCAGTCATAAATAGTCTTGTAAGAACACTCAAATGATAGTGTTTTATTGCGTTAGATATCACTTGCCATTAATTACAGCATGAAACTTTTGTACTTTGATGAAAAGCATTTTAGCCAGCTCAGTTATGAATTTAAAGCAGTCTTAAAACAAAAGTCACCACAACTTGTGGGGTAATATTTTTTTTTCTCTATAGATCTGAACACAAAATAGCATTTTTGGCTTGGAATGACACAAAACCGAGGTTTTATAAAAGCTATTTTATTGCACACTCATTCAGCTTCAGCGCTTTCAGCAAACTAGCAGTACCCATGGCTATTTTTTACAATAACGTTGTTGGCAGCTGGATTTCACTGCTACAGATACTTCATAGTTCATTTGGTTTAGTGGGGGTTTTCTTCCTAATGATCAAGTGATGTTGTGAATCAACATGATCTAGTTTACGTTTCTACCCTGTTTCTTTTGTTTGGTTCATTTCTCCTTCCTTCTGTCACCGTAACTCACCACGCAGGACAGAAGCACAGCTGGCTGCAGAGCAAGCCTGGCACCGCCAGCAGCTTGTGGGTTAGTCCTTAACAAATCTGGGGTACTCAAAGAATCTTACATAGAGAAGTGAACCTCAGCCTAAGAGCTGAACTTTCAAACAATTGTGGGAATCTGTCTTCAAATTTCCAGCTCGGAGGGATTCAGGCTGTGGCAATTTACATTGCTGCTCCAAGGCATTGATCACACTTTGCATTTGTTTGAGAAAGGGATTAAAGGGATTATTTTGAACTCACTCTGGGCGTGGCAACCTTACAGCCACCACAGCCAAATCCCCCAGCGACCAGGATTCACAGCCTCTGCTCAGGTGAACAGCAGTATATCTATTATAGCAATCCCTCTGGATTTAAACATCCATACATGAATGTGTTGCCCCGAATCCAGGTGCACAGCAGCAGCTATAGAGGATTCAATAGGTTTCTCAATGTATTGGGAATAGACAATTTTCTTTCCTTTCCCAGCCTTCCAGGAGGAATTATGGGTGGCTCAGATTTTAAATTATTGTCAGGAGACCTCAGAGACCAAGGTTTGCCTCTTGTGCTGCCAAAGGCTCCCAGTTTGCCCAGGGGCATGGGAAAAACACACAGCTTCTCAGAGGAATGGTAGGAATATGCTTAAGCTTAAGAAAGCTAATCTTAGTAGTCAAATACCCGTGACAGTCAATAGAGATCTGGTCCCTGCATTCAGCAGTGAATTCTTGCCCTTCAGGTGCCTGGAAATGGCCCCTGGGGAGATTTTCTCTGTAACCTTCCTGGAGACAAAGGTGAAGCTGACCAGCCTGCAGTTTTCCTGGGCCCTCCTTGCTCTCCTTGAGGATGAACTTGACATCAGCCTCTTCCCATTCATTGGGGACTTTAGACGATCACCCCCACCTTTCAGAGACCATAGAGAGTAGTGTTGCAACGGTACCAGTCAGCTTCCTCAGCACCCCCGAACACATCCATCTGGTCCCGTGCACCCACGTACGCTCATCCCACTTCACTAGTCCCTAAATTGATCCTCCCCTACTACACGTAGCACCTACCTCCCCTAAATCTTGCCACCAGGCACAGAGGTAAAGAGGTTTGACAGATACTGGCAGACCTTGCCAGTAACGACAAAGGCAAAGAGCACCTCAGCTTCCCCCACGCCCTCTGTCACTAGGTTGGCCACCACATTGAGCAGCAAATCAATATGTTCCTGTTTTCCTTTTTCTGGTGATTTACTTATAGAAATCCTTATTCCTGCCCTTCACACCCTCAACAGTTTCATCTCACTTCTGGCTTTTTGAATTTCATCCATGTTAGAGCATATCTGAGATCTGAGGACAAGTGACATTGGCCAGGACTCATCAGCACCTGTAAAAACAGATGTCATTGTTGCAACTTGACTGTTTCTTGAAAGGGTGACCATTTGCTTTTTGACACAAAAGTGAGAAATTGAAGAAAAACAGCCTAACTGCTCATTTAAGGCAGCCTGTTTCTTCCCTTCTGCTTAGCCTGTTAAAACCTCATTTGACAATCTGAGAGTTTAGCTCCCAGTGCTCTTGCTTAAAATATAACAGATGGCCTCTAATAAGTAAATTGAAAAGTGCAAATAAGGTTAAAACAATTTTTCTTTATTGAATATCATTAACTTCAAGGCTGTCCACTTTAAAATGCTAATTAAACCTCACTTCCTTTTGCAGGGTTCTAGTGAAGAAAGATTGCCGTGGGGTAAATTCCTCTTGTTTGTAGAGGACCAGCCCAGCACACTGATAGCAAACTGGGCTATTACATGTTCCAAGCTTAAGAAGTAGAGTTGGAAGCTTTCCATTATTTGTCCCTTCCATACTAGTTCCTTCCCACAAACCAAACACAGTCAAGAAGGAAATTCAAAAGAGGTCAAGTGTGAAACCCTGCTCTGTCCACACAGCAAACAAAAGTTTCTCCAAAGGTCACTACTAGTCCAACCCAGTTTTCACACAGGATTTCTAACACCATGTTATAGCCCTGCAGGTATGGGGCTCTATATTTCTGGCACCACTCACAGAGTACAAGAGGTCCTTCAGCACCTTGTCCCCACCTCACTCCTAATTTCCAGTGCAAATTTATTCCCATTCAGTATGTGCCACTTGCTCGTGTGCCAATACTGTTCTTTGGCTTAAATAGCCTTTCCCCTGTTCTTCACCCTCAACCTGAAGGATTTTTACTGAATTATGGTATCACCTCACAGCTCCTGCTTGCCTGGCAAAGCAACCTAAGCTTTCAGTCTCCTCTCCTGGGAGACCCCTTCCCTTCCCCTGATCAAGGTACGAGACCCCTTCCTCACCTGTTCCAGTTTTAATTCTTCTTTCTTCAGCACAAGAGAGCTGATTTGCAAATTTTCTCCCAGGCTGGGTCTTACGAGAATCCTGCATGAGGCAATGCTCCCACCTCATCTGGAAAGGCAGACAGGTGAGCTCAAGGATAACATTCACTTTCTTCATGGCCAGGTCATACAGTTTTCAGTCATCATGTAAAAAAACTAGCATGTTTTTTACCTTTCAGCTCCTTTACTCCTGCTGAACGTTGAGCTCCCAGTCTGAGACAGGTCCAAAAGGCACCACAACTCGGCCTCCATGTACAACTAAAAGTGGTGGATGCAAAGCACCCAACTTTTTGGACAACAGCCTCAGGATGACAGCCCATCACCAGGAGCAGGGAGCTCTGGGTGCTCCCTCTGCCTGGTGGGTTTGATCCCAGGTCCCAGTTTGCAGGCCAACTGCAGGAAGCTCAGGGAGGGAGCAGTTTCCATGTCTCCCATAATCCTGAGCTGCTGTAGAGGAAGAAGTCAAGATACACCAGGCCAGAAGAAAGGGATCTTTTTCTGAGTGCCTGGGTCCCCTCACCAAGCAATGCCTGAGTCCAGATACCTTCTCCCTCCCTGCTCTAAACACACGATTCTCTCTCATCTGAACAAGTTAATTTTCTTTGTCATTCAAAGATTTAGAGCATAACTTACAAAATGCAGAACTTCACACAAATTACCTGTCCAGTCTTACCTCAGTGATCTCTCACACAGACAATCTGGCTGAACATCAGCATCCCTCACCTCAAACTACTCATACTACAGACAATCCAACACTGCCTGTCCAGTGACTCTGAGTTACAGCAATGGTCCTGGGCCAAGATAGAAGAAAAAGAGCCTCTTGACATTTACTCTTGACTTTACAGGAAGCCTTTGCCCTGTGGAGGCTCATCTCTGTCACTACAGAAATCCATGAACAAGGAGGCTTGAAAACCAACAGGCAGGGGCAGTTGTAGCAACACTTGTTTAACCAGTCCATTTTTAAATCATGCCAAAACCACACACAAGGCACACAGAACCAAAAAAAATCTGTATTCACTGGAAAAACAGTAAAATAAGTCTGTGCTGAAAGGTTTTTGGGAGAGTCTGCCATGTTGCAAACATAGTCATACAGTGGTGTGAGTAGGAAGGGACATTAAGATCATTTAGTTCCAATCCCACTGCCTTGGGTAGTGACACCTTCTAAAAACAAAAAAAACAACAACTGTATCTTCTGAGCCAAGAGTCACTCTGAGGAAAACAAAGCACTTTCACAGCAAGGGAGGGCTTGAAATGCAATTTATTTGTTTATTCATTCAGTTGAAGTCTCTGACTAAATCACATACTGGATTAGCTGTACTCTGTGTCTTCTTTTCCTTCCACTTGAGGAGGTGTTCCTTCTAAGAGACAACAGTGGCAGGGACCTGAATAATAAAGTTGAGCACTGGAAATCAGGAAAACATATTGTTGTCTTTCAACAACACCTTTCTTGATCAAAACGGTGTTTCTGCTCTGTGCAACTATCCTCAAGTAGGACAGGAATCTAGGCAAGAAAGAATACCAGGAGTGACAGGGAATGTCCCATCCTAACCTAACAAGCTATGATAGCTGTGTGAAGAGATGTTCCCAAGTGGCATAATCTGTGATATCAAAGTTGTGTGAGACTCCTTTGCTTCTTACTTGCTTTCTGCAAGATGTTTTATTTTAAGATAAAAGTCCTCAGCTAAGAAGCAGCTCCATTTCTGCTCTGTTCTCTAAGCCCTTCTGTTACACAGCATGGTTTAGACTATTTTTTAAGAATTCCATCTTCCAAAAACACCAGTATTTATCAGATCTGGAATAGAGTTGAGGTTTCAGGAGGGTAGCGCATACAGGAGGGTAGCGCATACATGTCAATCAGAGAGTAAATATTGTCTTCTAACAGCAAGTTGAACAGACCTTTGTTTTCCTGTGCAATGCTTGTGTAAGTCTTAAGGGAGCTGCCTTTCATTGAACCAGGGGTCTGAGCTTGCAGGCATAACACAAATGCCTGAGAGAGTCCAGACTGAAGGGATAAACTTAAACAAGGGCATGCAACTAAAGGACAAAAAGCAAGAATATAAGTAACAAAGGTCTCAACATGTATCTGCTGGACATCTCCATGCAGGTGTATGGAGAGGACTGTCCAACAGGAGGTGGGGAGGTCAGTCTCATGTATTTGACAGTAAAAACAGAGCAGGTCTGGAACAAGAAAGCTTTCCAGCTGTACAGTGGTAACTGGGGACAAACTTAGTCTCCAAAGTTGAGACCAGCTTTCAATCAAATCTTCAGGAGTTTTGGCACAAGAAAAAAAACAGTATTTTTGTCCTCTTCTCCACACCACTGCCTTCCTACTCATCAGGGAGGAACGTTTCACTCAGGAGACAAATCACCTGATCTGTTGTAGACATCTGCCACAAGGTAAGATGAACAACAGCCAGAAACTCCTCTCCCTTGTGGTCCTCTCCTTTGATTGTAAAAGGAGCCCATATGACAGCAGACAGAGATGTCTACACTGGTCAGATGAATCCTACACCTGAGTGACCAGACTTCTGTTTGGCTGATGAGATGCTAAAAGAGGAATGACAACCAGATGGATACATTACAGGGTACTCAGGCAAAATACTCCAAATAAAAGCATCTTAAGAACATATCACAGATACCTGTCATCTAAAAATACTAGAGAAAAAAATATTGTACACAATTAATCACATCCCCAAAGTCATTAGGCTGGTGATTAAACAGCATGTCTAATGGGCAGGCTGATGCACAAATGGATGAGGCAACTTGGTGAAAGACAGAAATCAGGGATCACAGCAGCATCCATAGGTAGTGATAGCTGCTCCTTCACCCTTCCCCTCAGGGTATCTGCTTGAGGAACACTGAAAGAAGTCACTGAGTTCCCACAATGGTTGAGACATTCCCAGAAGTCTGAGATCACCACAGAAACATCATTCTGTTTGTCAAGGCCAACTTTAAGAAGGAAAAAAGAAGCAGAAGAACAATGACTCTTGGGGCTGGATTTCAGCAGGAGACAAGTTCACTTAGCAAAGAATCACATCAGAGAAGATCTCAGCATCCCTCAGAAATGGAAACTGCTAACAAGGCAAACCATCTACAAGAAAAGGTTGCTATCTGCTGTAAGAGAAGAAAAAATCGCCCTAAGGGGAAAAAATAATCTAAAAATCTTATATTCTGGCAAGGTAAGCTGTGATGACTAACAGCTAAGCCACTTGAACTGGCTAGCCAAACAGGCTTGACCTAGTCTGTAATCAAAACATGGAAGTTAAGCAAGGGGTTACCCAAAAAATTCAACCCTTTTGCCTTGCACATCACATAGTGCTTTTGATCTGCACAAAATGAGCCTAAAGTAATAAGGAGGTGAGATCCTTTGGTGCAGGCATGATTTTGTATTCTATTTGCACAAGAGTATAAAATTTCAAGCCACACGAAATCAGGACTAAAGTCACCTTCAAGAGAAGGTGTTAAGGAAACCTCTTCACTGAACAGTTATCCCCTGGTATCAGAAGAGTGAATGTTCATCCAGGCCTATTGCCCTTAGTCATTTTCTTACCAGTTTCAAGCCAGTTTAACATGAGTGTTGAGATCTCACCAAAATCAAAATCCAAGAGTTTACATGAAAAATCAGAAACTGAGAAGAAATAAAATCCAAATTATCACTTTTCTGCTTGGGAAGAGTTTATAATTTGGCCCCATATTCATGACAAGCACCAACAGCAGACAGTTTAGTTCTCTAAATTGTTGCTCTTTTTTTCCCTCAGCCCCTAACCTGCACGTAGCAGTCTGGGGACCAAGGTAATAGAAATAAGGATAAAACAAATGATTTGTTCAAAGTCCTGCTTTGGCTTTTTGTGGCTTTAGATACACATCCTTCGCTGCACTGCTCTGTGATCTGTGGTGGTAGCTCAACTCCAAAGGAAAAACGAGCTGAAAAACAAAAAGGTCCCACTGGGATCGTGCACGGTGCTATTCAGCTCAATTACTTATTAAAGCACCGACACAGCATAGATTTTTTTTCAGTACATTACTTATTCAATCAGAGCTCCAGCTCTCTCAGACTGATCCCTTAAGAAAAAGCAAACATCTTTCCCTGTTTGTTTCCAGCTGCATCACAAAAGGTTTTAAAGACTTCAGGCTGCAAAGAAAACTGTTTGTCTTTGGGTCATGGTAGAGCAGGAGCTTGTGGGTGAATCCAGTGCAGCTCTGTTTGACTGGTGAGAGCACAGGGCCATCAAGTTAAGGAAGCTGCTTGGATTTTTCCATGTAACTTCACAACCCATCTCCAACCTAGAGTAGTCTTGCTTGTGCAGGACAGGAACTACAGGCTAGACAGCGATGAACAATCTCTTTGTGGCAGTCAAGGGTATTTTTACAGGAGATGAGATCAATTTTCCATCAAGTTAATCCAGATTGGGAATAGTTAATCAGGTCCTTAAACGCAGAAGCTAACTTTTCATCTAGACAAGATGGGGATGCCATGTTACTCACCTTGAAGAACAGTAAGGTCCCATATGGAGGAGGGAGGGAATCAACCTCTATCAAATATTTGGAGGTAGAAGACATTGCCTTGTCTTTTGATTTCTGTTAGTTAAGATGTTAATTAGGTCATAGAATAATAGAATCACTAAGGCTGGAAAATAACTCCAGGATCAAGTCCAGCTGATACCCTAACACTGCCTCTGCTCCAGACAACCAGAATAACATAAGGTAAACAAAGCTGCCAAAAACTCCATGTGGTTTTGGAAACAAAGGGCACCAGATCCTTCCATCATGATGGACTTTTTTACAGGGATGTGCGCATGAGAGCAAGAAGCCTGTGATTCCTTGGCAGGGTAACGTGCATTCCTAGAAAGACAAAAATAAAAGAGTGGTAGAAGTCTTACACCAGCATTTCTTCAAAGGACCTTTCAAGTGGGAGATTTACTGAGTCTTATTCTATCTGACACTAGTCAGTGAACATATGCAGCTTTGGTGAGCTGGAAAAAAAAGAGCTCGTCTATAAATTCTTGTACTCCAGACACCACTCCTCAGAGGCCAGCCCTAATAAACCCATCACCACAGCAATACTATAATTCAGTGGTGCCTCACTCCTGGCCCTTCAGAGCCGTGCATTCGAGTCTTTTCTCAGGGACTCCTGCAGAGAGCATGTGATACATCAGCCACCCTGTGGAAACTGCTTTAATGCTAATGTGGGGCACATCAGAGAGCCTCAGTCAGCCCAGCAGAGAAGGAAGTGTCTCCTTCTCCCTCCTCAGAGAAGAGCTCAGGCCCAGAAAGTAGTTAAAACATCCAGACAATATCCTATTAGCACCATATAATACCTTGTCAGCAGCCAAGATATTATCTAGAAATGTTCTACCATGTGCTATGAGCTGGGAAATGTAAGCCTTAATCTTCCTCAGCTGAGCAAGAAACTGACCCTGAGTCTCCAGTTTCACAGGCAAATAAAGCCACAAAGCTACAGGAGACATCAGTCTTCTCACTCTGATAAACCAAACAAGCTACTCAAGAAACTGTCACCAAAACTGCGCAAAGCTAAAAGACCTCTCTGAATCCCTTCCCTGTGTGGTTAACCTTGATGTCAAACCAGTAACCAGGCACAACTAAAGACTAATGATGGTGATAATGCTGCTTCAACTAGCAGACATTGTTTAACTTGCGTTAATTAATCCTTCTGCATCTCTCTACAGCCTTGCTTAATGACAAAGCAACTGCTGACAGTGGAGGCCTGAGAGAAGTATTATATGTTTTACTACTCTACCTTGGGATCCAGAATAATAAGCACATAAAAAAGATAGATGTGTATTTCTAATGCCACCTTTTAAAGCAATTGCTTAAAAGAAGCCTGCTTTAGAATCTCGGAAATGTAATTCTTGACCTTCCTGAGTAATCATGCTAATATTGAGAGAAGTTGTCATTACTCAGTTGTGAACAAAAAAAGGTACTGTTCGTACTCACAAACCAAGCACTTGAATATAAAAGGGAGAGCAAAGGAGGAATGTGTGTCCATTCCCCAACCACTCCAGAGGTGAGTTATGGCATGGGGTTCCCACTCTCACTGCAGAGACGCGGCAGGGACGGGGAGAGTGCTCCATGTGCTGCTGTAATGTGAGGAATATTAATCAGAGTCACCCAGCTCCAGCAGGGACATAATCCAGCTCCCACTCAATAAAGAGATCCTCTACTCCCTACAATTCCTGGCTTATTCCCTAGGCTCATTACAACCTCTGCAAGAAGTGAAGAAGGGCTTCAGTCACTTTCATTAAACAATCTGCTTTATTCCCAGAAGAAATTTTATCCTAAGGGAAAGATATCGGCACCACAGAATTGTGCAGTAAAGTATTCCCACTTGCACAGGGTGATTTAGGATGTTCATTCAAATTCTGCAACTTCCACACATCTTTGCAGAAAGATCTCCTGGTTTATATTTTCTCTTAAGATTTTCTCAGGCAGAGGCTCCTTAATCTAGACTAACACATTTGAAGTGAAAGAATAGCAACAGAGCAAGACAGTCACCTTTTCTGCTTGAGAACTCCAAGAAAGAAATTGGTTACTGGCAGTGTAAGGAAAAAAGTGACCTTGTTGCCCTGTTGGGAGCAGAGCACAACAAACAGAATTCCGCAGCCATGACACCTGGAAGAGGAAAGGAAAACAGAATAACCCCAAGCTGATGTGCAGATGATCTGACTCTGCTTTTTGAAGCAGAAAGGAGATGTATGAAAACTCCCATGTTTGTTCCCTTGTTTTCTTTATTTACAGAACTGATTTCAAGTAAAACACTGTGCTTTCCAAAATCTATAAAACCCAACCATATCAACCAAATCACAGCAGATACTCCATAGTGCCGTGTAACAAGAATTTCCCTTCTCAGAGGATCGCAGGGAGTCTTTAAAGACTTTAATCAGCCTTCTTCACATATTAAAAAAAGACAAGTTAGAGATGAACAGAAAGTTCATCTCAAAAGATTTAAGCAGGAGAAGTTGCAGAATTAAGATACTGTGCTAGACAGGTATGCAGAGGCTGGCATGCCAAACACATGGAATCAAAGCTGACAGAGATGGGTAGAGTGACTCATTTATACAAGGGACTTGACTTGGCTTTGTCATCCAGCTCTTAGGTACTGAAAAGTACCTAAGAAAAATTGAAGCCACAAACACACAGAGCAACATGATGCTTTTTTAATCAGGTTTTCAATCACAATGTAATTTTTTCCCCCACCAACACACTCAAACACAGACATTTAGAAATTATTTGTCTACAAAGATGAATGAAATGATTTAAACAACTCCAGTAAATTCTGAGGAAATCTTTCCTGATCTTCTCCTTGGGAGTCCACTCAGCCGACATAAATTTTGTTTGCTTCTATTTCGCAAGACAAGAAGAGGTTGGGTTGTAGATAACCTTCTGTTCAAGCTCAGCATATCTTTTCAGAAGACGACGATAGAGCTAAAAAGGAAAAAAGAAATAAATATATCTTGGTTGAAAAATTAGATTTTTAAATCTCACTGCAGTTAAAAAAAACTTCAGACCTGAAAAACGCAGAGTCTTTGCAGGTACCTGAAGGTTTGGACTGTTTTTCCCCCAATCTGCTGAAGAAAATGCTGCAGAGTTTTCCTTCTTTAAATGTCACAGTCCTTTTTACCATCACCTTTACAGCTTAATTTTAAGACACGCACAGGTTGTTCTTATTGTGGCTGTGTTCTTGCTATAAGCAGAAGTCACTTCCAGCAGAAGCAGCTCAGCTAAAGTCACCTCTCCCAGTGTGACATGCCCCCCCCCCCCTCAGTAATAGCTGTCCTGATCACCCAGGCAGAACTCCTGTCCTTGCCTCCCTCCACTGCCCCAAGATGGATCACTGCCTCTGTCCCCTCCTCCTCTTCTTCACTAATCACACACTGCTGCCCTCCAGCACAGCCAAATTCCACCATCAGACAGGTCCTCCTCAGCCAATATGCTGACCAGGGCCTTCTAAAATACACTCTGCACTTCACACTCCCTCTCCCACCCCTATCATACTCCTGTACCTGTTTGGGCTGCTTCTCTCCTTCACATTTTTCACAGCCACAGCTTTTCCCATACACACTCTGCTCCTGGGCCAGGTTCCTCGCTCCCTGATTGCAGGCCCAGGGGGACAAATGGAGACCCAGCTTCTATACAAAACTACACCAAGTATCTGAGGATCCTTTTTTGCATTTCCCTAGATAGAATTCTCCAGGAATTTTTAGATCCAGAATTGTTACAACCATAAAAAGAAGAATCAAGACTTAAATGTATTCAAAACTCCAAACTCAAACACACCCTATGCTTTTGGATATAGGAGAGACCCATGACACAGCAGAAACCTTGAATAAATCCCTACTACTGGCTCCAAGCAAAACCTGTACTTCATCTAGATCTTGGAGATGCACCTTTTTCCTTCTCTCCTCTCTCTGGTTTTAATTGTACATCTAATAAAATCAGTAGTTTGACAAGTCATATCAGAACAGCTTCACTCATTTGCTGGCTGAAGCACAAAGAGACTGCCAGGAGCCAGTGTAGAGTCTGCTACAGGCTCAATCAGTCCTTAGCAGGATGCCATAAGGTCCTATCCCTGCCACAGTGAATCCTAGGGGCCGCCAGTCTGGTCTACAAGCCCTCTGCACTGATGTTACTCATAATCAGGGCAGCCTCGCTCCTGGCTCCAGGTTCAGAGGGGTTATAGAGCCACAATGAATCATACCCAGTAAACTGAATTACGGCTTTCATCAGTAAGAGAGATCTAGCATTTAAATGCATTTCATCCCTTTCAGGACAGCCAACAACTGTGTATGTACATGCATGAAAAATTCAGGAGGAAAAATGTTTCAGGCATAAACTATGAGGATGTAGTAAGAGACAGGATTGTTCTTGTGCAGTTCTATGTACAGTCCTGCAGTAGCCTCAGTGTCTGTAACAGTCACACTTTACCAGATTAAAAAAAAAACCCGTCACACAGTTTTCTCATCCAGTAAATAAAAAAATAGTGTCTTTTTGTTTTGTCTTTCAACTGATGGCAAAATATCAGTTTCTGTGTTTGCCTCTTCCTGAGTGATAGTTTCAGCCTGACCAGTGAAACCTGAATTTATCTCTTCATTCTCACTTCCACCTTCCACGATGGCCAGTGAGTGTGACTTAATGGACACATTCTGCAGAAGAAGCCTACTTTGATCAATTCATCCCTTTTACAAACCTGATGTTATACACATTTAATTACATTTCTACAACAGATTAAGTATATGAAGGGGAAGAAGAGAAGAAGCACCTACAGCAAGTGGAAAGAGACACTGTCCACTAGCCAAGGCATCACCAGAATGGTTTTTAAACCCACCTCACAATGGCTGAGTCACAGAGTGTCTTTCACTGATTAAAACAGAGAAACTCCTGCCTCTGCAACAGATTCAATTGGTGACCCTGGGCCAGGCATTTAACATGTGTATGCCTCCAACTCCTCTTCTCCACAGGACAGTGATACTGAGATCCATGGAGATTTATGCAGATTTATGGGGTAAGAAAATAAAATGCACCATGAAATGTCACATTACTCAGCATGGTATTTTTAACTAACTATATGAGGGCCTTGAGGGCTCAGAGAAATACATATATATATTCTTTTCAGGTTCCCAAAGAATATTATTGCTCCCATTCCTGCTAAATATGCACATCAGAGTAAACAAAACATTGAGCAGGCAACTATGGCTATAGTGGGAGTATCAGTATGTCAAACAAAACCAGTTCCTCTGTTCACTGAAGCATCTATAATGAAGACTGGCTATTTCTTACTTTGCTATCCTGTAAATTTGATAAACCCTACACATTTCTCAGCAAAGATTCAGTACAACAGAGCTGCATTGGTAAGTGAGCTCAAGCACTGAGAAAGCAGGCTCCATATTATTTATCCATCAGTAATTTTTACAAAATACACACAGCGCATTTAGCAGAAGGCTGGGAAGTATTATGGTTAATATATCACTCTAGATTAAAATGTGTCAAAATAAATGAACAACCACATTTAGTGATACAGTTTCTTTTCCTGTTTACTGGACTTAAGCACTTAGCTTGCTAATTGAGACAATTCAAGCATTTGCAATAAGCTTCTCAGTCATTACAGTAAATGAATGCTGCATTATGGGCCATCAGAAAAAAAATGCAAACAAAAACTCAAGAATATTTCTTGTACTCTATTCCTGTTCATTGGGGTAAAAAGCTCAGAGGGATAAGAAACTTCTTAAATTCCTCCTCTTCAGGGAATTTGCCTGTAATACCACCAGTCCATCATGGATGATAAGGGGAGCAGTACTACGAGCTTTTCACACCAGCTGAACTTTGTGGCCAAAGCAGTGCAGCTCCCATGAAAGCACAGAGAGGAAGAGCCAAAAGGCACCAGCCGAGAACATATCCTGAGTGTGCACACAGTTGTATCTGTGAAAGACGCTTTTCCACATCTGTCACAACTGAAGTGACTCCACAGAACCTTGGGCAACTCCTCCTGTCCAATTCCAGGAGTCTTTTTCCTGAGGCAATTATATAGATGTATTTTTATAATTGAGGTCCTAAGGGAATAAAAGACTCTCAATGATGCATAAAAACGCAAGAACATAAGTTCCCTCTCTATCATAGCCTGAAACCTAATCCATCAAACCATGATATTTAACAGAAGTAATTACATGTATCACAACATGAACCTTATTATTGTCCATAATTTAATTGTCCTTGCTATATTACAGCCCTTTCTCTGGCTTATCTCTATAGCCTACCCCACAACATCAGCAGTACTCTTCTTGCCTTGTTTACAAACCCTAAACTTCTCTCCTGGGACAATTTGGTCACTCTCTGACAGTCCCGCAAATAAGTAAAGAAAATGCTAATGATAAATAATGCATTATAACAGAGAATAACTTAACCTGCCCTCTCTGAAAAATGCATTCATACTACGTTACCTTGCTCTCTAGTCCAAACCAAATGTCATTCTCATACTATATCTCAGAACCAACCTATGTACTCAACAGGGCTTTTACTGTTTACATTGTCCCTGACACCCTCTAAGAGCAAAACCAGCTACAAATTATTAATACAAGTTACAATTCACATAGATCCTCCTATATCCTGCAATGCTCCGTTAGCCAATCATTGGAAAATTCAAAATTTACAAATTACAAAGATGATGCTGATGATTATCTAATTTTAATCTACCCAGCTACATTTAATCTACCCTGAATAGATTAAAATTAATCAGTCTCTCACAGACATTTACTGCTTTTGATAGGTTCCTTTTTTTTTAACCAAACTCAAATTACTCAGAGATTTGCTTAAAAAATGAGTCGTTTTACTTTTCAAATCATAGCAGTTGTTCACCTTTCTTAACACAGAAAGAATATTCATAAAGCAGAAAGAATTCAACAGTGTTCTGAAATACTCTGAAGACTTCTCCAAGGAACCACACCTCAAACAGCTACTTGTTTACTTCAGATATCCATTCTTCAAGCCTATCTTAATCAGTTTAATAGGTAAAAAAAATTATTGGCTACATAAATCACCTTAATCAAACTCCCATCAATACCTATTATATTTTTGAGGCTGTATTATTATTACCTACTTTGAACTAAATTACCAACCTGAAGAAAATCTAGAAAATCCACTCCCACCCCTACCCCAAAAATCTAACTCAAGAAAACGTGATTATTTTAAATCAATAAATAGGTCATTATGACCTTCCTGGGTGATAGGGTCACTTCTATAAATCCACCTACTTACAAGGCGTTTCACCGAAGTCAAGCAAACCTGTTAGGTTTACATTTTCCCTTCTTGAATTTTTGCAGGATTAATACATCTCACCAGAGTCAATAATGCAATCAAAAATCACACATCCAGAGGCAGTGAACTGCACTGTGCCTTCTCCCTTACAAAACCCCACAGGATAATATCACAGCCAATCTGACACTACATCAAGGCACACAGTTTGTATAAACACAAGTGACCAACTCCCAGATAATCATGTTCCCTCTCATTTTTTTTTTTTGCTTAATTAACCAACTAGCCGACCATCTCTGTTTTAATAGATTACTAAAATAGATCTGAATTCTAACGCTGGAATAATAGATCCTTTCTGTCTGTTGTCATATCTTTATTGCTCTAGAATCTCCTGGTTATTTTTGTCATGCTTAGTGGTTCTGATTAATCTTTCTCATTAGGGGAGAGTGGAGGCTCCAAAGAGGTGAGATTACTCTAATTTTTGCAATTCTGAAAACTGAGAAGAAGGATTCATCGGGTTAACCCACAGATGACTTGAGTTGCCCTGGCTGAGTAAGTGACCAAGGACTATCACCACAGTGGTTATTCCCAGAACACCTTATGACCCACTTGGGTATTGACAGAATTAGAAACAAGATCAAGTTTAACCCAAAAATACTGAGAAATAAGGTTCAGCTAAGAGAAGTGGGGTCATAGCCACAGAGAGGGATTTATCCTCTTTCAAATGGTCTCTTCAAGGCATGATGGTCTGCTACAGGACAAAGTCACACTTTTGCCAGACAAGTTGGAACTTTTGAGACTTCAGTTTCCACTAACTACTAATTCATCTACCATCACAAGCTCTCTGTTCTCCATCTTGTGGCTTTATTCTGTTTTACCTGCCCATCAGTTTAATTGAACCAGAAGAGCTGCTTTGTGTGCCCTGCCCGTACTTTTTAAAATCACATTCATTATCACAAATGATCCCTCAGCAATCAAAGAAACACTTTTTTGCATTTTTGGCTCCTGGAAGCCCCTACTGTGTGAATAAGCCTTGGCAATGAAGAAGAAGGTACATCAGACTGTCGCATTTGACCTCCATCTATGGGAGGTTTTCCTCTCTCCGATGATCTAACACATGTTGTCTCCAACCTATACCAGGAAGAAAGGACGAAGCCAGAGCAGATTGCTGTGTTATGACCTGTTTTTTCTCCACCCTGCCAAGATCTAGCTGTAGCCATCCAAAAAATGTATAGAAGTAGTCGGGGGAATTTCACATTGGTGAGCCAGACTCTTTCAGAAGAGCTCCTCAGCAAGACAGAACTTATCCTCAGGATGACTTTGAAGTTTATAAAAAGAACCATCATTTAAGTGAAAGGCTCTAACCTCAACAGAATGAAATTGGATGGACAGGGAGATGCAACTCTGTAAAAAAAACAGAATCAGACTGACTCATTGCATTATGAATTTTTACTGCACTGTTCATGCTAACACACTGTATTACCGACAGGCCCTCTGGCTTTCTGCAGCTTCACAGCCATGAAACTAGCCAGGGAATCCACCATCAACTGCAAAATTATAAGACAGGAGGGAAAAAGAAATTGTGTGGAATACATAGTTGCAAGAAGCTGTTTTTAATGGAATGAAGCTGGAAAACTAAGCTAAGGAGCAGGAATGGTTATTCCTTCACGTGCTGTTTGGCCACAACCTTCCCTATCATTCACTCCTATATACTGGGGCAATAATTCACTGTTGTACATCATTTAAAACCAATAATAAAACGTGCCGTGAGAGCCAGGTCTAACCATGTGGAAAAGGAGAAGAAAAGTATAGAGAGGGAGATAATCAACTCTTTTAGCTTCCAGGCCATTTTATGCAGACAGTAAAACAGAAACAGGTAGGTGAATTCCCCAGTGATCTTTCCGATCAGGTTTGCTTGATCCCTGCAGGGGTGCAAGGTGTTTGCAAGGCCCCTGTGAGTGACAGCTGTATTCCCTGCCCTTGAGTTTTATAGCTGAAGCAGCACCAGGAGGTCAAAAGCTGGTCTCCGAGCACTCCCCACCTCTTCCCAAGCCAGCCTGGCAGCTTTTCATCACACAGCATTTTGGGGGGGAACAGGTCAGCAATGTGAGGTTGAATCAAACACCAGGGATCTGCTCCTGAAGTGTGTTCCCTGCAGAGAGCTTCAGCTGCAACACACACAGTACAGGCCATCGCTGTTAATTATTTTATCTTTTAAAATGAGGGGGGAAGGTTGAGTAAATGAGATCAGATCAATCAAGTTTAAATTATTCAATGTCTTAATATTTCTGAAGGGGACTTCTATTCGATTACCGAGCTCCTCCATCTCAGTTAATAATTAAATAATATGCTGGCAGGCACAATGCAGCATGATCATTTCTATTATTACTCATGATGATATCTGGTGCTCCACTACACATGTAGCTGGGAGTTAGTAGTTTTGGCAGATCATTAATTTCCCAGTTTAAATAAAAGCTTTAAAACCTTGTTGCCTGTAGTTAGGACACATCCAAATCTCATAAATGGTAGAGTGTGCAAGGCTGTGTTGATGCAAACGAAGTTTTTGAACAGCTGAAGACAGTTAGATTCACCTTTGTTATTTAAGCTTGTGTTCTCTAGGAATCTTGATCTATTTGTATTGTTTATTTATTATTGTACATTGTATTTCAAAAGCTGTTGTAAACTAAAGCCTTTGGCACCTGATAGTGAGAGGTGCAGGGTTGCACTGGGGAGCCTGAGACAATGATTCCTTCCTTGGTTTTACAAGGGCTGGAATCACATAGATAACAACAATGACTATCTCTTTTGCTTTATCTGGTGGGCCTTAAAACACAAGCCTCACCATTAGATGTGCTGAAATTCACAGGATGGGCACTGTGCCTACTGAATCCTCCCAGCTGGCACGTTTTCCAAGTGGGAGCTACAAGTGAATATATACAATTACTGCCCACTGTTTGTGATCAGACAGGAAGGATCTTTGGAGATGTTTCCCAAGAGGCCAGAAAGCACCATCACCACCCCTT
Organism: Corapipo altera; assembly: GCF_003945725.1. Classification (NCBI taxonomy): domain Eukaryota; kingdom Metazoa; phylum Chordata; class Aves; order Passeriformes; family Pipridae; genus Corapipo; species Corapipo altera. The sequence goes on along the minus strand of NW_020884897.1, from coordinate 10,380,507 downwards.
TTTCCATGCTGCTTGCTGCAAACAAGATTGTTTTGTCAATATTATCAGTTACTACCTGTAACCAAATCAGTTGACCTGTATCCAAATTCAACCTACCTTATAACTTTTTCTGTCCCTTAAGGAACAGATTTTGCTCTTTGATCACACCCTGTTAGGGAAATTCACTCTCACAGACCGGGATGGAGGAGATCAGATTATTGCACCATTACAACACTAAAGATCTCCCAAAATCAAATCTGTCTTTACAACAAGGAATAGGAATTGTGTAACCAATTTTTTTTTTTTTAAATGATCTATTTTACTAGAAGAATTAGTAAACCACTACATTTTGAAGAAGACAGGAAATGAAAAGAAAAATGGTATTCCCCAGCTTGCTCACCTCCTCAGCCCCAGCTGTGGGCGTAACAGCCAGTCTGGGCTCTGGTGCTGATTTCACGACATCAGCCAAGGACACATTCCTCTCAGCTACAAGTCCTGCAATGAGAATCACAATCCTGATCAATGCAAAAAAAAAAAAAAAAAAAAAAAAAAAAAAAAAAAAAAAAAAAAAAACCACCACGATGAGGGATGTGCCTTGACTCCCTGGCAAATTAATACATTATATCGATCTTCCCTGGTCAGGTCAGCATTCAGAATTGAAGGATAAATGGCAGAAGATCTTACATTCCTGTACACTAGCCTGGGAAGGGGGGACTCTGTGATTGAGTTTTTGCCAATCACTTAATTTGTACCCTGGGGAATAGGTAAGCAGAAGAAACGCTGCTCAACAATATCAGTAAATATTTATGGCTAAAACAATACAGTAAACAGCAGTGAAAATATGTGGAAGCAAAGGATTCAAGGACAAAATGTTACTAAACATAAAAAGGAAGAGAAGTTAAAATGCTTTCAAGAAAATATGCAACAAATTATTAAATATATTTTTATATAAGGAAGCAGAATAATAGGGGAGTTCTGCTACTACAGCATTCTGCATTGCAAGTGAATCAGAGCATTTCAGGAGCTTCTTGTACACCTGCTAAGAACACCAGGCTAACTGTGAAACACCCCACTTACAGATGTACATTGCAATATTATTAAAGAGCCCTTGCCATCAGTATTTCATTTATATTAGCAAGTCTTCGCTTTTCCTCAATTTCTTTGCCTTGCCAAGAGTGAGTCAGCTGAAAGCATCAGTCAAAAATGCCATTTAGAAACACACATAGCAAGCCCCTGGGGCTTGGCTGGCAGAGGACCTGAGTCCCTCATTCAGCATGGCATCCCAAATCTTCACTCAAACGCTCTATCAGCCAAGCCTCCACATTTCACATGCCAGACTGGCAGAGGGAATACACAGCTCCCATACATACAAAATATCTGAACAAACTTTAATGATGGCTCCTTATTTCACATGCACCCACAGACAAGGAATTTGCCTGCAGCATTAGGTGCTGGGAAGATTCTGGTGGCTTCTGAGGCAGTAGGGCAGTACAGGGAAAAACAGTTTGGAAACTGGACCCCCAAGGTGCAAAAATGGTCCCATTGTGGCTTCAAATGTACTGATAATTGAACAGTGCTGTTTCCACTGTCCTGAAATGGGTACTCTACCTGACAGAACCCTTGTGTTTTTTCTGGAAATAAAAAGGAGGGCATGCTGTGTGCATTAAACACACCAACTGAAGTTTTGGCTGTGCAATTTTCCGTGCTGTTTTCAAATGCAAGAGAGTGTGTAGTCTTCAGATGCTATAATGTGACAGCAGAATTTGCTACTAAAATTAAAACTTGGCTGATTTCTTCTGATGGCTGATGTCATCTTTTCCAGACTTGTTGCAATCCCATGATTGTACATGAACTTGTAGAGAAATTACCCATGTTTTAAGGACCAAATCCTAAAGCTTCTAGTTAGAAAAACTGAGGCTAACGAAAGTTGACCTAAATAAGGACTTCAGAATTTTATACACATTCCTCAAATTGTTTAGTTGTAATATATTATAAACTGTTTTAAAATGCATGACTAAAATTTCATGCCTGGGATTCAAGTCTTAAATAGCTGATGGCTCACCCTTAACACAAAGCTGCATGCATTAAGAGATATAAGTTAATTAACACTGTAAATCTGGGGTTTGGATTGTTGCATTACAGTGAGTGATGCAGTACAGCAAGCAAAATGGTCAACCTAAGAGTATCCCAATATTTATTCTCCTACAAAAAAAAGTGCATGGAGCCCAGGACACCTTCCATATCCTTCAACCTGACGTTTAAAAGCTGGAAGATAAATATAGGTTTAATAGCATCTCTTGGCCAGCAGTATTACAGGTTCTGTTGTCCATGCCCTCCCTGATCTTCCATCCTAGGATCTACCTTTGGTTTGGATTGAGCATTTCAGCAATCCAGTTTACAGTCCAGTCCACAAATTGGGGCATCAGGTTACACCAGCACCTTCAGTTGGTTGTATTCTTCCATGGGTGTGCAACTCAACACATTAAGATCCTAAACTTTCCCTGGACAGGATCAACACTTTCCACACCCTATCCCTTGGTTGAGAAGCAGCCAGGAGACTTGTAATTATAATGTAAACATTATTCTTGGGCCTAATCCAAGTGTATTAAGGGCAAAAACCCCTCTTTGACCAGAGTAACCTCCCAGTCAGAAGCACACAGATTTACTCTCCCCTCATTTTCAGTAACATTAATCCCAAGCATTAACCAACTGAAATTAAATTCCCTGACTGCTCACAAGTATCCCCTTGCAGCCTTACCATGAATTGCTCTGTAAGCGCTTCCCAAGCAAGCGGAGTTGGCGGTATCAATGGTGTACACCGGCGCGTTGAACACATCCGACAGCACCTGAGAAGTATCAAAGCATTGTCCATAGAAGACAAGGGATAAGCAAACCCCTGTCCCTGCTTGGAAAAACAATCAACTTTCATCCCCTCCCAGCCAAGCACACGGGAACCCATGGAAAGAAGCACCGCAGACAGCAACGAGCCCTGAACTTGTCACGCAACAGGGTATTGGCAGTTCTGAGCTGGAGAAGTAACTGCAGCCAGGACATAAACTCTCATTTCTCTCCAGATCTCTTGATTACAAGAGCAGAGGGGCCTGGGTGCATGCACCATCTCCCTTGAAAGCCTGCACAATCAGCCCATGCCAAAGGTTTACATCAGGGCAAGGAGACCTGCTCAGAAACCCACAACTGGAGACTGTTTTTATCCATTGCATTCATGGTTGATTCAAGCCAGCAGGAAGGAGAGAAGAACCATTCGTGGCTCCTCAGTTCTAAAATTGGACACAAACAAAGCTCCAGCAATATGAAGGCCGACTAAGCTTGTCTTCTTCATCTCCACCATTCCCATCATATTAGGATTAGCAGGAAGAATGATACAGGAGCTGGTTACACAGTCTCTACATTTACCAGGAGTTTTCCTGTGTTTAAGGCAACCTTAGCTATGAAGATATATTGAGACACTTCTTAACTTGGCTTGAGCAATACAAATAAAATTTTACAGGAAAAGAATTTGTTTCAGCATCCAACAGATAATAAAGTTATTCGACCACACATCATTCTGCATTGAAATCAACACCAGGTATCTCACATCCACGGAGAACATATGCTCTTTCCTACAGTGTAGGTTTAGGAAAACAATACAGAAGGGCAAAAATTAAGACATGCTTGGAGAGGGACATGAAAGGTGCAACAACTCCTTTCCAAAAACATTGTCAACAAATGCTTTCCATTTTGGCCTCATCACTTCTCGAGCTGCAGGTACCTCTCAGGCTGAGCATCACAAAACACAGGCAACAATTCTGATATAACTTATGCTGGTTTTATTACTTTTGCCAAAGGGAAAAGCATCACACTCAACTTACAGCCATGCAATCAAGTTGAAAATAAGAATGTCCAGGAATCTAAACCACTTGGATTAGTGCAAGACAACCCTGATCCTGGAATTTACAACCCTACTGATTGACAGGCCCCAGGGCTTCATAAAAGATGACTAAGAAATTCAATCCACATCAGCTACAGAAAAACATTGTATATGACATTTCTAAAGGATTTTTCTTCTTTTTCTGAAGGTTTGTGGAGAATCTGCAAATCAAAACCTTTGAAAATCACTGATTTTCATAATTTTAAACAAAAGTGGCTGATTGCTAACTAGAATCCAAGGACAGCCTGAGTTTATACACTTAAAATGTTCTCTTCTGTTAAGATAGCCAAGTCAGTATTGCCTATCTTCACCTGCAAGCAAGCACTGAGCAACACATGAGCTTCAATGCTAGAGGAAAAATGAAAAATTAATCGTGATATCTATTAAAAAGCCCTTTGGAAATTATAAGGTCACAGAGCACTAGTTCTGCTCTCTGTCCTGTCAGCCAATACTACGATGTTGTTTCAACACATTCCCCATCTGCTTCTTCATCTCATCTCTAATAGGTATGTCTTGTCTTAAGCTTGAATTGTGCAATACTTTGGACAATAAGGATTTTCTTTTTTTGCATCTCTGCAGAGCCTCATACAATGCAGTTCTGCTCTGCACTGAATGCTAATAAGTGCTGTAATGCTACAAATAATAACTAATATTTGTTCCATGTGATCATAAAATTAAAATTACTCAAAGTTCATATGTTTGGTAAGTCATTTGAAACCGTGGTATTTCTCATGAATAATTTTAAAAGAAACAGTTAGAGGTTTTACTGTTTAAAATATTTCACTGTGTTTCATGTGGTCATTAATCAAGCACCACATACATTATAAAAAGCTTCCCAGAACTATGGAGAAAGCTACCCTACTAAATTTTTTTAACAGATTTTCCTATGTTGCTTCCTTTGCAGTGTAAAATATAGGAGTTACTGAACGTTGATTAATTAAACGATAGTCTTTTGTAACCCTGGAACAAATTATCCAAAATTGACCATGATAAGGGTGGAAGCTGTTATTCTTCATGCAACTGATATGGTTTCTGAGGTTTTGATTAAATTAAAAAGAAAGATCCAATTAAACAGTGATTGAATTAAGTGAATGACACTGTATTGATCATATTATTTTAAGACACTTCTAATGAGTTTTAAAACCAGCTGAATTGTTATACGTGAAAAGCAAGCACCCCAGCCACCACTCTCCCATCCCCATGATTTTTCAGCTCTGTATGCTGCCAAATTACATGTTATAAGAGCATTCAATTCTCTGCCTTCATTCCTGGCACCTAACATAGAAATAAGGCTTTAAAAACAAACTCATCTGTGAATCCAATCTCTTTCCTGATGTATTCTTAGCAGAATTACTCCTGTAAGGACCAATGTTTTAAGCAATTAACCTATCAGTTAATTTTCCAATGTCAAGTTACTAGGCAAAATAACCAAAGCAGATGAGGCAAAGTGACATCTACAGGCAAAACATGCCAAAGTTGCTGTTCCCCAATCAGCTGTACAACCAACGTTTATACAAACATCTGGTTTAGATGCCTTAGGAGAAACAGCTTTTTGCTCTTCAACCTTCATTTATTCCAGCTCAGGTTTTGTAGAGCAAAGAACCTTTCTTTCCTGTGATTGGAATTGTCAAAGAGCATGGAGTGCAGTTAAGGCTGGCCTCTACTCTCTGGAGATGATGGAAAGGGATTGGCATCTCCAGAAAACAATCCACCCCAGAGAGCATTTTGGCTCACCCAGAGAGACACATTTACACTTGTTAAAACACCCTCCAGTTCCCTTTGCACTGTAACTGACAGGGATCTCACCCAACTATTACAGGGCTGACAGATCGTAAACAGACATCACCTCACAGATGACTGGATTTGGGCAAGGTGAATCCCAATCTAGACATCTGGCTCTGTGCTAGCAAAAGCCAGGTGAGACACCTCTCACCATTTGTGAGCAAGGCTTTGCCAAATCTCAGGGGGGGTAGAAACAGAGAGCACATTGTACTCAGTTCTCAAGAAGATGGATGAAGGATCTCATCCAGGCTGGATGTGCAGCAACAGCAGCAGAAGAGGAAAGTGAGAAGAGAGAGGATAGACTGTACAGAAGTGCAGAAGTGTAGCCTTCTCCCAGTACATGACATGATGCTAATAAGTAACAGAAGGGTAGGGATTTGGGGTTTGAATGGGGGGGGGGGGTGTTTCTTTGGGGTTGGGTTTCTGAGTCTTCAACACCAGCAAAATCCCCCTCCATCTTAAAGCAATCCATGGTCTAACTTTGACCTGAATGACAAAAACTATAAAAATCTCAGGTATTATATATGGAGTTTCTTCTTGATTTCTTTGGTGATTGATTTGATGTAAGTGATGAGACCTGAAAAACACCAGTGCTTCAGATACACATTCAAAAAACTAGTCAAGCATGAAAAAACCTTTAAGTTCAGTATAAAATTAGTAGTGGGCTGAAGGTTTCCATACTAAACCTGAAGAAAAGCCCCAAAGACCTGCAGCAGATCCACAGTCCCTTATCCACACCTTCCTATGCAGCTGTAGTGATTTGGATTCAGTAGAGCAAAATAAAAATGATGTAACTGCAAGTTCACTTCAAAGAATTTAATTTTCTACTTACCTGCAAGATTGTTTTATTGTGGGATGCACCACCAGTAGCCAAAATCCTAGTTCTAGGCACTGCAATGCAATAAAAAACACAAGTCAGATTGAAAGTGCATATGGTCAAGATTTGTACTACTGAACCAAGCAATGAGAACACAGAGGTGGGAGCCAGGGTTCTCACTCTATACCTCTAATTTACCCTCTGTAAAAAAGGAGATAACGCTAATTACCCACCTGTCCAAGGCACATTAGAGCACTTCCTTAGAAGAGGCAACATAAATATTGCAGATCTATTATTATTATGGCGCTATCAGAGTCAGGGAGATTTGCAGAGGAGTTACACAGTAAGAAAGGCAGAGTGTTATTACATTACAGCTCTGTTTGAGGTCAGATTCGTTTGGCTCATAGCAGTGTATATACAAACTGACAGATAACCTTTAAAATCAGCAGTATTTTCCAAACTTATCTCCTCATGACGTTCACAGTCAGAGTTCACTGAAACCTGGGCAATCCCTGTGCGCTTCAATGACAAGGAAGTGTGTCAAAAGGTAATTAGAGGTGGTCTAAGTCACTTCAATAAAATAGAAAAATATCTAAATCTTTCTCCAGTGTGAAACCAGAGCTTTGAGGGTGTTAAAAAAAATTATTCTGCGTTCCTCAGTCTTTAAAGAAACCACCCTTTCTTCTACATTCCTGAATGTCTGTCCTGTGCCTCGTCACTTATTTGTGTGCATGCTCCTCTGCAGAACAGTGTGCAACACGCCACACATCTATCCACAATCACAATTCAGCAAGGCATAATGAACATGAGTAGTCCAAACGATCTCACTGAAGTTATTCAAAGGTTTAAAACAAAATAAATGCATAAATACTTCGATATCATACATTTAAAAAAATCTAAACACTTAATTACCCTGATTTATTACAATAATAAATGATACCATCATGTATACCCTCCCAAAAGGGAAATTTCACTGTGGTTATTGTTCTGTTATCTTAACTTCCTTTTTAATAAAAGTTAAAGATAATTTATTTCTCACAAGGCAAAGCTGGGCAACTTACACTGATGCCCTAAATAACTTATTGGCATTTATCCTTTCAAGTATCTTAATGACAAAAGCCCTGAAGACAGAATTAGAAATAATCAGAAGATGCAGCTCACCACACCATTTCCAGACCCACATCTGGGTGCTCAGGTGGAGCCTAAGACCCAGACAAAGCATTGCATGGGGGACCCTATTTTACTGATAAATTTGATTTTATTTTCCTCTTTGGAGGATATTCAGTGATGCACAAATTGGGTTTTAAAAGCCATTAGGATCTCTGTCAATGTCAGTAAACAAATAAAACAAACAGCAGAGTGATTCCTCAGGGGAAACAAGTTTCAATTATACCAACACAGAGTGACAGATTCCTGCCAAGATTATCACAACAACATAATAGCACAGAAACCAGTGAAAAATAACTAGTAAGCCTCTGTTCCTAGAAACCAAACGAAACTCTAAATGATTTGCCTGGTAGTCACAATTCTGTCTTGCTAAACCTCGTTGCGAATATAAATTCTTGCAGAACTACCATATCCAACATGAAAACACCACATTTCAGCGACAGCCAGCAAGACAGGATGAGAAACAAACATATTGGCTACACTTCCAGCAGCTAAAAACAAAGAATAAGGCACATTTACTCTCCAGTGCCTCTGGAAAGGGGCCTAGTCCACTGCTGGGCTCCCACCATCAGGAGAGAACAGTGGACAACATAAAAGTAGTAAAGCCAAACAGCAACCACCCCTGAGAGAACAGCAAACATCTCATCTCGTAGCTCAACTGCTTCTTGCACTTCCATCTGCATTCCAGATCTCTGTCTCAGGGCTTCTGCTGCACAACTTTCCAAATGTTTTGGAGCTCTGTCAGTATGCACTGCTATGTGCTTTACTGGCACAGTAAAGGCAGGTATGGCTGATTTGTGCCTTCCAACATCCCTGTAACAGGTGACACGTTGACATTTGGAATCGAGGAATGCATGGGAGACTTATTCCCTGTTGGGTCAGAACACTGGGGTTTTGGCTACATTATCAGTTTATGCCTTAACTGTAATTCAAGCTATTTCTATATAGATAAGTTACCATCAGAAAAGTAAATGTGAATTTACAGTGCATTAGCTATTCAATACAAACCACACACAAATGTGCATTTAGCCTGCTATTAGTTGAGTTAGATGTCTTCCAAGAGGACAAACCAGATCTCGAGTCTAAAAATGTTTAACATGCTAATTATCTGCACATTCACCTTAATCCAGACAAATTCTTTTGTAGCAGAATACTAAGAATTATTTCAGAATATAGATAACATAGTTGATAAAAGAAAGTAACCTAATTAACATTGTGAAGTTTCTAATGTTGGTCGGACATTGGATCCAATTATGAGTACAAACACACACAGATACACAGTAAAAACACCCAAAAACAGTATGTTGAAGCTACATGAAGGGCAAAGCCATTCATTCTCCTCCACTTCAAATAATTAGGATGGCTCGCTTCGCTGAAACACATCCCAGGAGGTAACAGCCCAGTGAACCTGAGCCATCACTGTCTGATAACAGACTCTGACCCGCTCTACAGATGGGACTGATCCATCCAGGCCACATGGAACAGTGATCCTAGATGAACCTGGTGCTCTGCATGTGGCCAGAGCAGAGACAACAGCAGCCCTGGTTGAGTTTCAGTCACTTCTTACAGACAAGGATTAGGTTCCAAAAGCTCTTACTTGAATTTGCTGAATTTTAGGTTTACCCCTTATTTCAGTCTCGCTCTGGAGAGTGAGGAAAATGCACTGATCACTGATTTCAGGGATTGTCTTTTTAATGCCAATATTGTGTGCTTTACTGAATGGTGGACATTTGCTCTAAGATGTGTAATTGGATACATCTTATAAATAAATAAAGCAAGCCCATCATTTATGTATGCAGGGGCATTAACAGAGACATCGTTCATCCATCACCAGCGGTGTTCTCAGCCAGTTGTGTTTGAATCTGTCAGGAGCTACCATCCATCCCCTACAGCTCTGCACAGAGAGAACTCTACAGTGTTATTAAAAAAACCCAACAACAACAACTGTAGCAAATATAATTCATGAATTCAATTCTTTGACAGTTAAATCATATTTAAACATCTTTTAATTAAAAGCTCCCTGCATAGTACCTAACCAACCAGTTTATTTCCTTCCTATTGAAAAACTAATTATTTTTTAGAGAACTGGTACTGAATTTTAACCCTATCTAGAAAATATTTGCAGCTGGACATGGACCAGTGTTGTCCTGCCATATGCATATCTTCTATTCTCTACTGGGAAATATTGGTGACTTAACTAACAAAATTGACTTAAAATAATGATTCCCACTGGATAGGAGGAAAGGGAAAGATCCAGGTAAAGAAATTCTCTTAAGTGGGAAGACTGAGCATAAAGCACTTTCCCACACAAGGCTGAAAAGTCAGCACATCTGTGTATGTTATTATGCACACAAAAAATACCCATTCTGCCTTTGTAGAGATCTAGCAAGAACTGAGCGCTGTTTAAGTTCATCTCCTGGCTCTTGCTTTCAGCAAAAATATTGCTTTCATTGAAAGGCATATAGGGAAAATAAAAAAATCTGTCACTGAGAAAAGAGGAAAATTACTCTTATGTGTGTTCAGTTTTGTCAGTGGTCCCAAAAAGACTGAAGTGCTGCATCACTGTATATTTACAAACACAAAACTGATGCCTTCCCAGAAAAGGAAGCTATTTAAGAAAGTAAAGACCAGAAGTAGAGGGAAAACCTAAGATTTTTTAAAGTGAAGGCTCAAAAAGCCTCGCTTAAGTGGATTCATCAAGTGAGACACTGGAACCTGTAACACAGGATAAGACTTCCCTGAGCAGTCCAACATCCCCTCTTATGGTCTTGGCACATAACTGTGCTGGTGTGGCCTCACCTCGAGTCCTGTGTGCAGTTTTGGGTGCTACAACATTGGGAGGATATAAAGCTATTAGAAAGCATCCAAAGAATGACCATGAAGATGGTGAAGGGCCTTGAGGGGAAGCCGTGTGAGGAGTAGCTGAGGGCACTTGGTGTGTTCAGCTGGAATAGAGGAGGCTGAGGGGTTACAACTTCCTCAGGAGGGGCAGAGGAGGGGCAGGCACTGATCTCTGCTCTGTGGGGACCGGGGACAGGACCCCAGGGAATGGCCTGAAGTTGTCTCAGGGGAGGTGTAGGTTGGATATTAGAAAAAGGTTCTTCATCGAGATGGTGACAGGGCACTGAACAGGCTCCCCAGGGCAGTGATCACAGCACCGAGGTTGACAGAGTTCAAAAAGCATTTGGATGATACTCTCAGGCACATGGTGTGACTCTTGGGGATGGTCCTGTGCAGGGACAGGAGCTGGACTTGATGATCCTGGTGGGTCCCTTCCAGCTCAGCATATTCTATGGATCTATGATGATAAATGTAGATATATTAAGAAAAATAATTATATAAGCAAACTCGCACCAGTCAGAAAGTTAGTGCTGATAATTCGCACCAGAAGTCTGCTGACACATCATTTGTACAAGGAGATTGGAGGTAGAAATTCAGCTTCCTGTTCCACCAGGAATGGGTCAAAGCAGACCAGTAACAGGTCCGGATGCTGAAATCGATGGGATGATTCCCAACCTCAGGGCGTTTGGACCTGGCTATATTTCAACTGGACAGTAAAAATGTGCCTGTGTCAGTACAGAATTTTGGTGGTTCATGGACTGCAAAGTCCAAAGGCAGCATTTGACCTTCCATTTTGAGGCTGAAAACTCAACTTTTTTATGTAAATATCCAGTACTACCCACAGCCCCAGTTTGTGCCCCAAACTCCAGGCACTCGTTGACTTTCAAAACTCCTAAAAGACATTTCCAAGGCTTCATCCTAACAACTTCATAATGTCTTTCTCATCACAACTGAATCCATAAATAAAACAGAACAATAGAACATGCATTCAAAAAGCAGCTGATTATGCACATGAACCCACGCCAGTTATAAGCATGATTGCGAATAACTGCAATTTACAATTTGCAAGCAACAAGAAAAGTATCAGCCCCTCCTTTATTTCTCTGATTAACTCTAAACACTATAATTTCAAAAAAAAAGTATTTACTGGCTTTTCATTCAAGAAAAAATCAAAACGAAAATATATGGTTATTTTGTCCCATTTGTCAAATAAATGTTCCAAAATCATCCTCCTTGCTTATTTACTCTCCCAAAACTCATGCTAATTTTCTTTATTCATATAAAGATACTGAAATTTAACTCCCACTATGGTAAGAGGTTTCTCTTGTCTATATTCTCTTAAAAATGAAAATGTACAAGGACTGAGAGCCTTTTATGTCCCCATGAGTTCTAGGATTGGGTCCAAAGGCACTTGTTCCCTACCTCATTGTGCTGCATCACTTCTCACATCTGCAAGTATTTCATAACAGAGAAAAAACCCACTGCCACACACCAGCCTTCAGCATACTAGACAATATCTACCTGATTGAGGTAAAAGTAATATAAACTGGAAAACACCCTTTTTTCCTTTTCCTTTTTTTTTATTTAGACCAATACAACTGCCCAAGTAAATAAATTACAAGCTTGAAGCTAAATATTCACACAAATTCAGCCACCTTTACAATTCTAAAAACAATAAGGTAAATCATAAAAGCTATTAAAAAACTACTTTTTAGAAGCGTTTCTCACTTTCACTTTGAAGCATAAGCTAATTTATTACAGAGAAAAGCAAGCCAGATCTGCCATAGACGTTGGCTGTTTTCTTACCTGTAAGCAAAGCTTTCATATTTTGTAACATGCTTTAATTTCACTGAGGGTTGCTCAAATGTATGTCACAAATTTTCCAGGCACAGAATTTATTCTTACTTTTTAAATGCAGTGCCTGGGGAAGAAAAACAACTTTTACTGATAGAACTGATCATCAGCCTCTAAGGCTGATGCACTAGAGCTACTATCAAACCTGCTGTAATTCAACAGAGGGGGAAAAAAGACTTGATTTTCTCAGCAGCAATGACAAATATGCCTAATATTCTCAACATTTATGCTACTTACATAGATAAAGTCTCTACAATGATGTTGGGGAGACCAGGCATGATTCTTCTTGCTCATGCTGCTGCAAGGCAAGAATAATAACCACTAAAAGGAGTAGATGTGCACATAACTAAGTGAAACAGAGTAGGAATGGTCTCCATAGCCAAGACTCCTGTGCCAGTGATAGTCATAGGTCACCTTATGTTCTCCGGATACTTCTGATAGTAGCAACTGTTCTTCATGAGGATGCCAAATTTGGCTTTCCTGATATCTTGTTTCGATAAAGACAAAAGTTTTCACAACCTGAAGCTTTAAGACACCAAGTCACCCAACTGAAAATCCTCTTAGCCTACCTCACTTCAGAGATTAATTTAAAATGTAGAGTCAAAGCCTTTCTCTTCTTGATGGGTTTCAGAAAGAAATAAACATAGAAAAACATGTACATAAATTCTCCCTTGACAGCAGCTTAAAGTACCGCAGATCGCCCCAAAAGAGAGGAAACAAAATCTACTCAAGATACAACCTGTCTGAAAATTCAGCTTCATTGACTTCAGCAGAATTATACTGCAAGGAAAACTTTGGCCCATGAGTGGTAAAGACTTCTTTGAGAACAAGCAGATCAATAGTCATAACACTGTTATAAGATATACATTGACACACTTGCAACAAGACCTCTGAAATACTTTCAGTCCTTGTAGAAATACTGCAGAGCTGCCATTGCTTATCAATTCACAGTGATTTTTTAATTTTATTTTTTTTTTAGACACAGATCTCTATTTGACAGAATATTATGATGAAACCTGGGACAGATTCCAAAGGTAATGTATATAAAATAAAAAAACCACAAAACCCAAAAGCCAAAAATCCGCAGCTCAGCACTAGATTTTACAGTAAAGTGGGGGGGGGGGGAGGAAGCAGACTCAGATCAAAATTTTTTATAGATAAAGGCTGAATATTTTGGGAAAGTATTTCTCAAAAACTTTTAAGGAGAGAGATGGAAGATATGGCAGGGGGGTTGGAACTAGATGATTTTAAGGTGCCTTCCAACCCAAGCTTTTCTATGATTCTATCAACACTTAAAATGTTTGGTCAACATTGAAAATGTATATGGGTAAAAGTCCTCTCCCAAAGACATTCTTACTGAAGTAATTTAATAAACCCTTGCTGTCTCTAATCTGTGTAATCCCTTGGTTCTGAATTAATTCCATAAAGAAAAAAATAAGTAATATATCTCAATTATTAGTAAAGTGAAATGGGTTCATGTACCAATGGAACTGGCTTATACCAATTTTAATTTTATTTATTTTTTTTTTAACCACCCAAAATTTTCCTCTTTTGTTACCCAAAGTTTGGATATTGTAAGAACTGTGTGTTGAGTGAAAATACTAATCACCACAAAAACTATTCAGCAGTTGTCCATCATCCATAAAATAGCCAAGGCTCCAATTAAAATCTTAACATAACAAAGCACAACCTGCTTTGACTTATCCCATGCTTCCACAATTATTTATAGACCTTCACCTTCCACTTCAGAATTCCTGTCATTCCGCAAATACTGGAATCAAAGTGACAAATTAACTGATTCTCAAAAACTGTTTTGAATACAAAAAGTTAAGAGAAGATTCAAACTGGGCATTTGAAATCCGGCCATCACATCCAGTTTTTTTAATAACCATCCTACAGACAGCTCCAAAAAAGTCAAATCTCAGAGTGGACCACCTGGATCACACAACTTTCACGCAGTGATCCCACTGTTCAGCCCAGATCTGTATTCACTGAACTACAGTAACCTTAAAAAGACATAGAACCTCAGCTGAAGGATTTAAAGTGACAGAGAATTTATTGTGCCAACTGGCTGGTTTCATGTTTAATACCTTTAAATCTAAATTAAACACCTTTAAATAGTTGCACTTTTCCAGTAAGTTATATTTTTTATTCTTTAATCTTCTAGTCACTTGATCTTTGTGGTTTTAGCCTTCCAGTTAAAACATTAGCATTAAAATTGGGTTTCCCCTTCACATGTTGACACTTTACAGACCACAGTTAAATTACATCTTGTATTTCTTTTTGATAAGCTAAGGATATTAAGTTCTGCCACTCATTAAAAGGCATCATTTCAAGACCACAAACCACTGATGCTTAGTGTTGCTGGTCTACTACAAGTGCCTGGCAGAAATGTCTTCACCACTGAAAACACTATCAAAACAGAGCAGAGTTGGTAAGAGCATTAAAAATGTCTGTTCCAGAAGTGTCTGACATTGCATGTTGTTGTCACTTTGCCTATCCAAATATTTAGCAGGAAAGTGCCAGTTTATAAAAACTCCTGATAAATCACAGAGAACCTTGCACTGGAAAACTGCCTGGGAGAACTTTCTCCTGGGGGGATGTTCTGGCTTTGAATGTCTGTAGCTCCAACAGATTCACACTCTGTGGAGTCCTGTGGTAGGAGGTCAGGTGTCCTGTGGTCCCAGCTGCAGGGAACCCCAGGGCTTTGGAGAGCTCTGTACTGTTTCATTCCAGCACCTCTGAGAACCATGGAAATGCAAACACAGTTCCTGTGGCTCAGTTCCCAAAGTGGAGGTGAGACATTCACCAGAGACAGGAACATGCAAGATATTCCCAAAAATCAGTTTCAAGAAAAAGTTCACTGCTGCTTTAGGCATTTTCCACTGACTAAAAATGACTCCTTTTTTTCAGTCTGCTCAGTTGTTAGAATTGCAGCATAGCTCAGTATGTCCTCAAAATATTCTGACAGAAGAAATTCATGCTTGAATCTCAGTAAAATATACACCCTCCCATGCCTATCACAACTCTGATGTGTGTAAGTACCACATGAGGCTTTACAGATCACACATCAGTAAATAATGCTTGATACTGAGCTATTTAGGAGCACAAAAACCATAGTTTCATTTTTTAAAAAGTCTTTGTCCTCATATAGCCATATTCAGCCTTGCAAATCTAAGAGAAATAGAAAATTACACTGGCAAATCAACATATGACACCATCCATCGAAGGTTAAAATGAGAAAAGCAAGCAAGGAGATAAATGAGCCACCCAAGGTCGCACAAAATCAGTAGAACAACCAAGAATAGAACAAAGGCCTCTTCATTACTTAGATCACAAATGCATTCGATTCTGCATTAGTTAATCTGCAGAGTATGAGCATCAGAAGCAAGACATGTCCACAGGAGAAAAATATAATAATAATGAGCTGCAAGTTCAGCATTACCTAAAGCCACAGGATATAATTAAAAGGCACAGGGTGCAATGACCTGACCTTGAATGCCACCTGAGTGATGAGGAAAAAACATGCTACCAAGTATTTTGATTCTAGAAAAACCCAAACTGCCACAAACTTTGGGAAAAATCAGTTTGGGATCTAGATTTGCAAAGCAGATCTCTGCCAGATCTCAGGTCTGCTTTGCTTCCCTCACCACCAGCCTTTGCATCTTATCAAAAACACCAATAAAGGCCTTTGGAAATGCAACAGAAAAAAGTCAAGGCCCAAGAAATATTTTATTTTTGCAAAGGATAAGCCAGATGAAAAACAGAAAAGAACTTACAAAGCAAGGCAATTTGGGTGTTTTCTTTGTAAGATTTTTCAAAATACGTATACAACTATTTTGACATCCACAAGTACTGCCTCTAGCTCTTCATCTCTTGGTCCAGTAAGACTGTTTTGTGTTCAGTGCTGGTGAAGAACATCTCTTCTTTACTTTTCTTTCTCATACATCCTACTCCTCTCAATAGAAATAATCTACAGGTTGTAAAGCATTTCACAAGAATAAAATGAATTGATAGGAGGGTGTAACTGCTCAAAAAAACACTAGGCTGAGGTAGCAGAAAATCTGCTTATTTTGTTTGTTCGGTAAGTTCCAAATGTCAAGAAGTGAAGAAAATACATTGAGTAGGAAACATTTGCTCCTTTTTCTCACTAAAAACTATAGCAGACCAACTAGCAGAGAAAAAACACGTTCACTGACATTCTCTGTGTGACTGTGGTGAGTTATTTCATTCCTCTGAACCTCGTTCTTTCTGTACCTAAAGAACACAACACTGGGGACCACTTGTACCAGTTGGGTCTCTGAGCAACTGCTGGAGTCTTCTGTTATTAATAAACCTCCTGCTTTCTAAGTGGATTATTTATAAATTAATTTTGTGACCTCTGGCAGGCTAGAACTAAACAGAGAATACAGTTTGTTCCCCTTTAACTGAAAAACAAAGGCTACAGGAAGATGAATAGAGAGAAGCAATTAATATTTCCTAATAATTGTCATAGAAAATGGGAGAACTGCTAGGTTTCTCAGGGTTTCTGCACAGAAAGGTTCCAGGTAACTACTCATTCACGGGGCTGGGTTCATGTAAATCGGATGTTGTTGCCAAGCAACTATAGGTGCTAAGGAATGAAATACAGTCTGCAGAAACCTAATAGCCTGGAGAGAAAAAGGACTACAATCTGAGATTTATGGCATATATAAAGGGAAAAGAGTCATTCCCCCACACACAAAGAACACAGATACTTTATTATAAATGTCCTTAGCATGTTTTTCTAAGCCATAATTAAGCAATAAAATTCTCACTACTCCCTAGATCAAACAGGTAAATTATTTATTTTTTTTATGTTTTGTTCATTAAGCTTTCTAGAAATAGATCATGAGAAATTAGCTACCAAGACAAAAGATAAAATTTAAGCCAAAGATCATTCTTTTGCTCAAGAAAAATGTTAGGTATACAGACAGCACTGCAACTGCCAATCAGCTATCTGCTTTACCTTCTTATGTTTTTATACCAAGCTCATTAACATTGCATCTGATCATCAGAAATTCTCTTTAAGCTTATTAAGATTTTAAAATATTTTTAGCAAGTTAATTAGAATACATTAACAGAGCTCATCTGTGTTCACCCATCATGCATATTTTATTTTATTCAGGTAAATTGCTTTTAAATGAAATACTAGACCTGGGAAGGGTACACTGTTGGGTACCAAACAACACAACCCCTTAGTGCAAACATATGCTCCCAAGCACCCTAATGGCTTCATCCCACTGAAAAGTAGGGAGATCTTCTGATGGCAAAGGGTTTTTTTTTTTAGTGCCTGCCCTTGACACAATCCCCTGTAGTTGTGTTGTGCATACACGGACCTGGTGGATCATCCTAGTACATGAACCACCCTTTTTTGCCATCATGTTCCCATACAATAAAAGTTAAAGACACAAAGAGAACACTGCAATGGGAACCAAAGGTCCAAGGGAGGTGGAAAGACCGTTTTCAGCCCCTCACACTGTAACTCAAAGACTTTTACAAATTCATGTTTGGTGGGTTTGTTTTTCTCCTGCTGAGAGTTGCTGAAGATATCACTTGATCCTAAGGCAGGAGCCCAATTAGAAGCTGTGGCATGGTGTGGCACAGGTTTCTAACAGCCAGGGGTGCATATGGATTTGGCAGGACAGCAAGAACAGCTCACAAAGAATGAACTTGAAATACCCTTTGTTTTAGTTAGCATCATAAATGCCTCCCTTTAATGTGCACTAAATGCCACCAAATTCAATCACATATAATTAAATAACCATTTTTGAGGAAAAGGGGGACAACAAAATTAACCTTGGTATATTTTTGGCATGCCACTTGCAGAATTCCACTCAAGTCTGATGAAGTCCATCACTGGACACTGAAAAGTAACTACAATAATACTACAATAAGACATTCCTCAATGTCCTGATATTTCTTCACTCAATCCAGCCAAATAAGACATCTTTTAAATTGTTCCTTTATGGCCCAAATCCTTCCTATCTAAGGAAAGATGGAAAACCACACTAATTTCATCAACAGTTCTCAAGTTAAGCAGTTGCTTTTAGAGTTCTGCATAAATAAAAGGAGGAACAAAGTTTGCCAACCTCATGCTTGATTCAGATTTTGCACTCTCACTGCATTTCAATTACCCTGTCACAGATTGCAGAGCTGACATATTTGATTCAGATAGTTAAGAAAACACTCTTAAAAAAACAACAGGTCTGAAGCTTTTGATGAGTGATCATACAATCCATATCAAAACACACATTTAAATCTCAGTCACCACACATTTCATGATCTGCATCATTAACACTGTCTGGTTTGAGGGATTTTGATAATCTCCTTTACAATCTATAACAGTTCTTTATCTCCAAGGCACTGATGCCTTTTAACCAATGATCATTACTTAGGTATGCTTTGTGCCTGTAGCCTTCCCTGAGATGTTAATCTCCATAATTCCAGAGGCTGCTTTTATAAACTGCTGTCATACTCCCCATGTCTTCTCCCACTGATGAACCCCAAAAATGGACATGTTTCATTTTAGCATTTGGCTAAATCAGACATGGTGACACAGGGAAATTTTAACCACAGCTGAGTAATTCTACAGAAAGCTCTTCCAAAGGCCAAGAGAAAATAACCGTATCAATGGGTGGAATCCCTTTTCTCTGGATAAATCACTATCGATTGTACTGAACCCAAAACCACCCTGCCATAACCTTTCCTTCTATTTCTACATTTATTAATCAACTCACACATCAAAAGCATAAGTTGCAGTCTTGCACTTTTTCCTCAAGCTTGACTGAGCAGAAGTTTTATGTTTTAAAGGAATTCTTTGCCTTTGACAGTTGGAGGGGAGATTTCACCTCCCTGCCATGGGGCTGGAGTCCAGCAGCTGCCTTGGCCACAGGGATCAGCTGGGATCTCTCCCTGGCTCTCACTGCACTCCAAATAACAAGTCACACAATTCCAATAACCTATTTGTTGGCATTAAAGAACGCAAGCTGCCTTGGTTTATTTTGTAACATTTAAGCAGAGATATGTCCTATCCTAAGGAAAAAGAAAAAAACACATAGAAATCAATATAAATTTCTAGTAGCATCCTAATTGCAAAGAGTAAGGCTCAAACGAGCAATGAAGACAAACCGACATTTTAATGTCATTTAGAGTGACCAAAGACACTGAAATACGTTTACAATTAAGAGTATTCACTAGCTAAAGAAGGGGGTAAAGCATGACTACCAGACAACAGTAAAATAAAATGCAATTTAGCAAAGAACATTTTGTCATTGGCCTACCCTGGCGCAAGCTCATTGTTACTACAATGAAAATAGTGTCTCAGTTATCCAAGCCAGCACAATTTTAACAAATCCCTATAATATCACTGCTACAGCTGCATCTGTAGCACAGCTATGCTCAAGCTCACCTGGCTCGGGATTTTAATGAGAACCTGAAGCTCTCCACTGCTTACAGAAACTTCCCTGTTAACCCAACCATCCCCAGAGCAGCTCGGAGTGTGTTATCCACTCCAATCCCTGCATGACTCTGTCGTCCCTCCAGAGAAATCTCAGCTAACTTTATTAAAAAGCTGAAAAACTCCTCCTGTCCATTCACTCTCTCTTCCCCTTCTCCCAAATCCACAGCACAGAAGACTCAGGACCAATTCTTTGCTTTACATTTTCTTCTGTAGACACCAAAACCTTCCACTGCCTAAAACCCAGCCCCAGCTAAATATGAGACATCACTGAATAGCCACTGATTCTATCAATCCATTTAACTTTTTCATTATTATTTTTATTATCATAATTATTTTTATTTTAGAGTAAGAGGCTGCTCACATCTTCCTTTCAAATGGCACAAGGACAAGGTTTTCCCCTCTGGGTACATCCTCTGGGTATCCAAGATGTGGTTCACCAAAATCCAGCATATTCTCTGAGTCCCATTTGCTGCATCACATCCAATCCTCACATAAAACAGCAGTGAACAAAAATGCACAACATCTTTTCCCAATTCCTCACAGTTAACACATTAAGTGGCAATAAAGGGTGCAATGACTTTCCAAGGGCACGTACCTGTTTAATTATTCAAAAGAAAATTGACTCAGGCACCATGGTATGAAACACTAAAATATGCAAACGAAGTAAATTATGGGGGAAAGCAACAAAAGAGAAAAAAAGGGAATGTATGGGGGCAGATTCTGATCATGTTGTGTTCCTGAGTTTCTCTATATACTTGTGTATAAGAAGAAAAGCTTGTGAAGTGACAGAGAAATTATTATTTACTCATTTCAGTACTCTGACTAGGGTCTTGAAACAATCTAACCATGCCTAGAATTTCCTAAGAGAGTGTTATTTTCACCTATATACATGAAGCAATTTCAGAGAAGGGAATGTTTACACCTTTCTAGACAATCAAATCTTACTGCTGGGAAAACACTTGTTTCAACAGAGGCTGTACAGACCATAAGAAAAGATGCAGGATTTGATCCAGGAGTAAATCTTGTTTATTCTAAATTAAGGGCCTGAAATAAATCATTAATATAATAAGAACAGGCTAACAGAAAGATATCATAACACCAATTCTAGAAATTTGTCCATAAAACATGAATATCCCATTA
This sequence comes from Corapipo altera, assembly GCF_003945725.1. Classification (NCBI taxonomy): domain Eukaryota; kingdom Metazoa; phylum Chordata; class Aves; order Passeriformes; family Pipridae; genus Corapipo; species Corapipo altera. The sequence goes on along the minus strand of NW_020884897.1, from coordinate 10,359,519 downwards.
AAACAAAGAGCATTTGATTTTGGCTTGGACCAAAGGAAATATCTTTCCAATCAAGACATCCAGTGAATTGAATATCTCTTGTAAGCAGGTGCTACTGTGTTATATTTTCATCCAAACTGCTGAGAATAAGCTAGAAGAAAATGACAAAGTAAATTGAACAAGAAAGTGTCTGATCTTGATGAATAATTCAATGATGCAATTCAACAAATACTGATTTTTTTTCCTGGTAAAGGCAGTTTACAACTGTCCTTTGTTTAGAAAAATGACCTTCTCGTGGTAATTATGCTTTTGTCTTTAGGCACTGGATGACAGTCTCAGTAATACTCATGATTCCAGTTCACAGCTCTGTTGCTGATCTCAAAGCACTCCATTCCTGCTATATCATCTAATCCTTTTTTAATAACATAATCCAGCCACTGAAGAACTTCAACTATAACATTAGGCACACTGGTCACTGACTGTTCTTTAACTATCCTGGTCTCTTTTCTTAAGCCTTAAAAAGCATCAGGGTATCTTTGAGCTCACAGAGCCACAACCTGTACACGGCTATGAGCTGTAGTGACTGTGGTCTGATGTACTAATCACAGCAGGAATGATGCCACCAGCCAGGAATAAGGCAGGAATGATGCCATCATCCATGAATATGGCAGCTCAGTGGACATTTAACTTCTTGCAGCAACAGGGAGAGCCTTGAAGTTAAGGATTTTATGATCCACATTTAAGATTGTCTGAACTTTAACAATATAACATTCCACCTACTTTTGTCTTCTCTGTGTTAAAAGGTACTAAACTAGAACTACAGCTGGAAAGCAGGATTCAGGGCTGTTGGATTGTATTTCTGCCTAACACCATCAATGATTTCTGTCATTACCTTCGGCAATCTTCCTTCACACTTAAGGGCAGAGCTTCTATACAGTATTAATAATAAGCCTAGTAGAAATATCATAGAAAAGGATCTACAAGGAGAAAGGGAATAATCTCTCTTCTCCCTAGCTGGTACAGACTGAAGGAAGCGTGACAGTATTAAGCTGTGACACACTAAAGTTAGATTTGCAAGAAAAGCTTTTTAATAGTCAGGATAGCAAGACATAGGAATAGGTCAACCACCATTCCCATTCCCTAAGGAGCTGCTTGACTGTATGGATAACAACAGTGCAGACACAGAAAACCACCAGTCTGCCATCAGGCAACCAGGACTGCCAGAGCCACAGCTCCAGAATAACCAAGGCCATGTACTCTAGTGAAAGGAGAATTCACTTGGGAAAAAGCTGAGCTGGATGCCAGTCTCTGTTTCCAGAAGTATGTCTTTTATTATCAACAATTAAAAAAGGCAAATAAGAATTCACCTGTCGAACCTGTTGTATTCAAGGTAAACACTATGTTGGAAGAACCCTATTACTGGGAAGGGAGGCTCAGCCTGATGATAACCAGGGAAGTTTTCCTTAGAGCTGTGGTATTCAGGTCTTTCTGCAAGCCATACCTCACATATCAGTGAAAAGGGACTTAATTCACCAGAAGATAATGACTGAGAAAGATTCCTTTTGCCTCATTTATTCTTTGCTAATTTTGTTCTACATCCCTTTCTTGTTGCACAGTCTTACTATAATAAAAACATACAGCAAAGAATACAGTCTATAGTAGGTTACCAATCCAGCCAGAACAACAACAAAATCAATCAAAAAACAAGCCTACTAAAATCTGTGGCACTTGATATAACCAGTAGGACTGGTTTAAATGCGAGTAAGAACACAGGCACTCAGGTGTCTGTTTTCTGTCCCCTGCAATATATCAGTATCTCTTGCTCATGAATACTCAGATTACATTTGGCAGCACTTCTTAACACCTAACAATCTAATGAAAATACTTTTTTTCTCTGTGCTAGACAAATCTGCCCACCTTAAACCTCTGCTACCCATAAAACACACAATTTATTCAAATACCTTTACTCTGAGCATAATTAACCTTCTCAATGTGCAAAAGCTTCTGTGCCTCTTAAATTAACAAAGAGCTATTAATGAACAAAAAATACTTTCCTGACTACAAGTTTAATACTATTTCTGGGAATATAGAGTATAATATTACTACCCATATATTGTATATAATACAGTATATAGCTCATGCATCTTCTTTTAAAAGGTTTCTGTTTTCAAAGTACCATTGTATAGGACTTGTATACAGCATAAGGATACTTTAGTCAGGTTACTGCGGATTTACAGTGAGAATCAGAAAAAAGAATTACATGATCATGAAAAAGAAAAAGCCCTAGTTTCAAAGCCAAGGGATGAATGTAACAGAAAAACAAGATTAATTTTGTTTTATTCATTTCAAGGTTAAACTGCAAGAAACCTTAACATCCCACACATGGACATAAGTTTTCAGTGCATGGTCCATGAATTCTTGGCAGCCCATAAGGTAAGAGAAGCACATTGGTTGTCAAGGAGACTTGAACTCACTATGCAAGAGGTCCAGTCCCATATCAAAAAATTTAGGGGACCTAGAAATTTTAAGTTTGAAAATCAGTGATCAAGAGGAAAGAAGGTGGAATGTGAGTGTTTTTCATCCTCTTTTCCCTAATTTCTTACAGGGATGTGGGATCAGAATTGGACTGGAAGGCTTGAATTAACCAGTGCTACACTCCTCTGTAGGGACACTTTACATCAGAGCAAATGCTGGCTTTAGTTCTGTATTTTTAGCTGTCCTTTAAACGAAAAGCTGCACTGAATTCTGCAGTAACACAACTGTTGATCACACTCTGTTTTGTAACAGAAGTCCTGTCAGATATTTAGCCTTAGTTACCAAAAACTATCTTCAGGGAGTACAAACATTTCCCCTCTGGCATCCTGTCAGTCACAGCAAATCTGTAAATAAACTGTCAAACTCCATTCCAATCATTCCTGAATCTGCAAGGGAAAAAAAGTAGTAAAATTGGTGCAGCTGGTTGTAGTCCCTGTAGAGCAGGGCTGATTTCACAGCTTTAATATGGTTCACTACTTCACAGCCAGTCCGATCTGATATACAGCATCCAGAAATGAGTGACACCTTTGCTAATCATTTTCTTAAACTTATCACATGTGGAGGTAATAACAGATGCAATGACTTTTCAAGGGCACGGACTGGTTAATTTTTCAAAAGCAAATCGACTCAAGTTCTGCAAAATTAAAAATCCACTAAGGCACGCTGTCAAGCTATCTAAATTATAGAAAATCACACAAAAAGGGAAAAACAAAGCTCTGCTCATGAGAAAGACTGTGTTAGACTCTGTTCTTTTGTTGTCATATGCAAGGTAGGAATATAGCAAAGATGCCAAAGATAAAGAGAGTCTTTACTGACTTTAGCAAAGACTTACTAAATAAACTGGGAAACCCTATGAACTATTATCTAGAACACGTTAGCACCTTTGTTCTGTAATTCATAACCTACTAAGTAATCCTGAAAGAGCTGGTCAAGAATTTTTCTGCAAGATATGTTTTGTTGGACCACAATAGCTAATTGAAGAGTTTTTCAAGGCTACTTTAGAAAAGTGCAGAAAGATCAGGAAGAAGTAGATAAACACCAGCACCTCACTGCCTATGGACTCAGATCCTGATTTAGAGAAGGGACAGACCCTGAACTGGGGTCTGCTTTATCCTGCAAATTTTCCTTCACCATCAAGTTATACAAAGTCACACTGTCTCTCTGGATTGGTGAATATTTCATAAGAAGCAGAATAGCCCCAAGCAGAAGACAGACTGGCTCAAAACCCAATAGCAAAGACACTGGTTTGATTTATGTTAAATTTAGGTTCAAGACTCATTTCTGTTATCAGTCAAAAAAAGCAATCACAGTTTCCAAAAGGAGATGCATCCTTCATGTTTCCTCACATAAGCCCCCTAAAACATGACTTTAACTGTGAATTTGAGAAGAAATTTTGAAAGCCTACAATTTCTCATGAAACAAAAATACAAGTGTTTGATTGCAGATGCTCCCTCAGTCTCCCTGTTCAGGAAAGCAAACTTTTCATGCAAATAGCTGAATGCACCATAGGAAAGGAAAGAGCACTAAGGTCAGTATGATTCGAATGAGTTTGAAGGTGGAAAAAAACCAACATCACCCCTTAATTAGGGTTGCCATATGTTCATATTTCTGCTTTCATGTTTTCTTTCTTAAGCCTCAAATTTTGACTGGCTGAAAAGAGAAGAATACAAAATGCATCAAGATGTACCATATGTGCCCTGGTCTCCTGTGCACTACATGTGTCAGAGATCTGACATATCAGAGACATCATGCTCACCATGCAAAGGCTACATGGCCTATCAGCTACTATTTCCTTCCACAAATTCCCAGAAGAAATGATGGGAGCCCTACCAAACATCTTCCATTTTCCTATAACACAGAAATCCAAACCATATGCTGCAAAGTTTTCAGCAGAAGCAACAACTGCTGCTCTCCAGAGATGAGTGTCAACCTGGTTTATTCTCCTCTGGTTGTATAAAAACATCTCATCCAAGGTGCAAATAAACCCCTTTGAACCTGAAAACTTCAGTTACACAGGTCTAGACCCCTGTACATGTTGATGCTCAGGGTCCTTAGCAGAGCTTTAATCTGACAATTAACCACAAAAAAAAAAAGAAATCTCTGTGCCTGAGTCTCATTTCCCATTTAACAACTGGTGAGTTTAGAATCCCAGTCTAAAAATAGTCAACTCACACTCAGAATTAACACCCTTAACAGATAAGAATTATCATCATCCTGATTTCAGCTGTGAGAAGAAGATACAAAGATACTCATTTAGACAAATTAGGACAACATGCCAAGCCTCCTGAGGGTCAAAGCAGCACTGAAATCTCACCACCTTTTCACTGTAAACTACAGCCACATCTTTGCTTTACAATCAATTAGACATCAAAATCCAGCTTGTACACTTCTTTCCATCCAAAAAAAGCAATATTGTTTCAATTTCCAATAAGAAAGAAAACGGTTTATTGGATTGTCCTTCCAGTCTTAAAAAAAAATTAAAAAAATTAAAAATTACTTTGCATACAAAAGTTTCAGCCCTAGAAAAGTCCACAGTGAAATACATCCCTCTCTGGCAGACAGCACAGCACAGCACAACAACTCCTGACACGAAATGAACCCTAAGATAACACCTGACAAAAAGGGGACTTAAGTAAAAAGAATGCAGTTATCCCAATGGGAGTTGCTCAAGGGCACCTGGTTTAACTCCCCTGCCAAAAAGTATTTTGAATTCTTTAATGGCTACAAATGATAAGAAAAATTATGATGAGAGAAAGTCCGTGAGGCTACACCTGCAAAGTGAAGTATTTTTAAGAAAAATGCTTCAGATACAGAGACGGAAGTAATTAGAAACCCAAAGAAAAACGTGTACTGCTGTCTTTGTTTTCACCCAAGCTGAACTTCCCCTGCAATTGAATCGCTGGCTCACTGGGGCAGCTGGCTGACATCCTGAGCCACGGACAGGAAAAGCTTGTCTGGGAAATCAGCAAAAAAACTCGGGCTTGTTTGTTTGGAATTGAGCCCACACGTAAACACGCTTACACACACACAGACCCGGGTCTGTAGCACAGACTGCAAACTAACAGGGCTGGGTGATAAAGGACCAAAATTCTCAGTGCTGACTTTGCCTCAGTCTGATTTGCTTTCAGGAATGGCGGGTCCCTGAGGCCAGGAGGGAAGTTCGGAGCAGGGAAAACTTACCCTCAATGGAACAGACCAGGTTAGGGAACATTTAAATAAACTGAATGTACAGAATTCCATGGAACCTCATGGAATGCACCCTTGAATGCTGAGGCAGCTGGCTGATACAATTGTGAGACCATTCTTGATTTTCTCTGAAAGGTCATGACAATTCATGGCTCCTTAGGTCTGGAAGAAAGCAAATGTCACTTCTATCTTCAACAACGACGAAGAGGAGGACACCAGGAATTACAGGTCAGTCAGGCTCACCGTGATCCTTGGGAAGAGGGAGCAAAATCCAGAAACCATTTCCAAACATATGAAGGATAGAAAGGTGACTGGCATTAGTTAGCACAGACTTCTAAGCTGAGATGACTGGTTTGATGGATGAGGAGAAAGCAGGGTGTGTTGCTCATCTCAATTTTAGCAAGCCTTTTGACACCATCTCCCACAATATCTTCACTGACAAACTGATTAAGGATAGACTAGATATGTGGACAGTGAGGTGGACTGAAAAATGACTGAACTGCTGGACTTAAAGGTTGTGAACAGTGGTACAAAGTCCAGCTGGAGGCAACTCAATAGTGGTGTATCCCAAGGGTCAATACTGGTCTAATACTGTTCAATATTAATGACCTGGATGATGGAACAAAGTGTACCCTCAGCGAATTTGCTGATGACACAAAACTGAGAAGAGTACTGATACACAAGAGAGCTGTGCTGCCATCAGCAGGACCTCAACAGGCTGGATGAGTGGACCAACTGGAATCTCATCAAGTTCAATAAATGGAAGGGAAAAGTCCTGCAGCTGGGGAGGAAACACCCCATGGACCAGCACAGGCTGAGGGGCGACTGGCTCGAGGCCATCGGCTGGAAAGCAGCTTAGCAGGAAAAGATTTGAGGATCCTGGGGCACAGCAAGGTAAACAAGATCCAGACACATGTCCTTGCAGCAAAGGCAGTCAACAGCATCCTGGGTGGCATTAAAAAGAATACCAGCAGATCGAGGGAGCACTGCCCAGCACATAGAATACACATCCATAGTGCTGGATCCAGCCTGGGCAAGAGAGTACAAGAGAAATGGAGACACTGGAGTGAGTCCAGTGAAGGACCATGCAGATGATTAAGGGACTTGAACACCTGGAATACAAGGAAAGGCTGAGGGACTGCTCAGCCTGGAGAAAAGAAGACCCACTGGGAATCTTATCAATGTGCATAAATATTTGATTGGGGGGAGCAAGACAACAAAGCCAGATTCTTCTCTGTGCTGTCCAGTGATAGAACAAGAGGTAAGGGGCACAAATTGAAATAGAAAAAACATCCTTTTAAACAGAAACTTTTTTTTTTTTCAACTGTACAGGTGATCAAACAGTGCTGCGGGTTTTCCACAGAAGCTGTGAAACCTCCATCCTTTGAGAAGAAGGGTAGGTTTAGATTAGCTATGAGGAAGAAATGGTTTACTGTGAAAGTGATGAGACACTGGAACAGGTTGCCCAGGCAGGTTGTGGATGCCCCAACACTGGAAGTGTTCAAGGCCAGGTTGGATGAGGCTTTGAGCAACCTGGTCTAGTGAAAGGTGTCCCTGCTCATGGCAGGGGGTTGGAACGAGATGATCTTTAAGGTCCCTTCTAATCCAAACCATTCCATGATTTTGTGATTCAAAACCTAACTGGACAAAATCCTGGCTGTCTCCTCCAACTGGCCCTGCTCTGACTACATGAGCTCCAGAGGTCATTTCCATCCTCTTCCATACTGTGATTTGAATTACTCCTAGTATAACTTACTACATGTGGCTGCAAACAGTGTAAAATATCCTGGAAGACTACTTTGCAAAATCAGCCAGAGTGAGATATTAATGTACAAAGATCCATTTTTCATCATTATATTTTTCAGTAGTATCAGTACAGTCAAAAATAATAAACTGCCTGTAAGAATCTACTTTGAAATATATAGAAACTAAATACCCGGGGAGCAAAGAGTCAGAGCGAAACAGAAATGTGGTCATATGCCTGTAATTTAAAGCGCATCTTCAGCAGACTTAATGAAATCAGGACAGAACAAGCTCAAGATGACAAAATTACTCAAGAAAGAACCATTATGAAGGTAATTTTTTTACTACTAAGTAATGACACTCTTGAGGACACAGCAGTTATTGCATAGAGCAAAAGTTTGTGAATGTGGCCATTCAGGAGCTTCGCAGGAGCCTTTGACTCCATCTAAGCCAACTGATATCAATGGGAACTGGGTGGGATCATAGCCACTCAGTGTAGCTTTGCAAGCTAGTGCTAAAGACTTCAACAAGAGACAAACACCTTTAAAGGAGGAAATAAATTTTTTATTTCCTTCTAAAAAGGCAGGGGACTCTTCATCATTTTCAAGTTCCTCATACAACATTTCATCAGAAAAAAAACCCAAACAAATGGTACATCCTAGCATGCAAAATAGTATGTTTTTTAAGCAAGGAAAAGGACATGACTAAATTAATTTTGAGAACCTCCTGATTTTAAAGTGCCTGGTATTTAACACTGTGGTAACTCCAGGGAGGAGAGTGGCTCATAACTTTGCAAGGAGGAAACGAAAGAAGGCACTGGGATGCTGCAGAGAAAGAGACAAACGGACAGATTTACTTGACATGCTCCCCAGAAGCCCTGCAGGCTTCATCAGCTGCACTTGCAAGGCCTTTGAAGTGTGGTTGTTGCACAGCTTGTAAGTCCCTTCCTCTAGAGCTCCCAAGCTTGTGGTGTTATAAGCTACTTAAGCTCCTTAGTCTAGATCTAAGCAAACAGCTTGACGCACTTACAAGCTTCACTCCCTCTTATTCTGAAGATGTTAAGCTGCTTAGCTTACTGTCTTCAACTTTCAAATTCCTACAACCAAATCCTATCCATACACTCTTCATCCACCTTTATTAGCCTGATTCTTCCCTCTGCTGAGGATTCTGAATGTCTCGCGCCAAGTCACCGGTAGAACAAAGTGTTCTTTTATAGCTTAGTCCTTCCAAAGTCATAGACAACACCTGGATGCCTACTGCTTTGGCAACTACCACTCTGCATTTTCAGTATCCACAGATTACTGTATATCAAACACATTCACCTGTTCTAACAAAGCTCTTTCCATTAATAAAGTCTATTAAATATTTCAGCTATATTTTACACTGGTCTAACTCTCACAAATGTGAGCTTTTACTAGGAACTTTTGATTCAGTAGGAACTACAGCAGCTCTTGAAAGACAGGCTGCTTATACAGAAAAGATGGATTTCATCAAAATCAAGCTGGTACCAAACTATCAGCATTTACAATTAATAATGTTACAAGAGAATCTTTAAAATAAGAAGTACAGTAAGGCTGGCACAAATGGACATGACACGTTTTGTAGGGCTGAAATCATTAAAACTTTGTATCTATAAATAAAAGATAGGGCAGACATTAATATATCTTAACAAGAAACCACAAAAAAGAAACAATTCCATTTGAATCATAGTACAGAAATGAGATACTGAACCAAGTGTGGAAGTGCTGCAATATTGACACTAGAAATCTGAAAAATAAGACAGAAAGGCTTAAAATACCTAGTTTTCACTGAGGATATTGACAGAAGCAACATACTGGTGAAAGGCAGGCAATCACTACATGCTGCAAAATAAAAGAGCAAATTATATTGCAAAGATATAGGAAAACCACAGCAGTGAGTGTTGCTATACACTAATGAAAACCTGAATCAGAGCAGACAAACCAGTTAATTGTACCAACTTGTAACATAATCCATATGGTCTGAATACCACATCAATATCAAGACCATACAACAGAGCACTTGTCCAGGATGATGACAATGACTAAAGAACAAAGAGATGACACATAGGCTGCCTGGACAGGCAGTACAGTAACAATGGCATACTGCAGTTATCCCTGTGTGAGTTAGGGTAAACATCACACTCACAATATGCTTTTTGCTACAACTTCTTAAGAACCCTAGGAAAAAAAAAAAGCAGCAACTCTTAACTTATATCTTAAGCAGAAAACCTATGTATTCAGAAAGTTACTGCTGAAGAACCACTAAGTGACCATGAACTACTGAGCTGAGGTTGTTCAGCCTGGAGAAAGCTCCAGGGAGACCTTATTGCCACCTCTCAGTACTCAAAGGGGGCTTGTAAGAAAGATGGGGCCAAACTTTTTAGCAGGGCCTCCTGTTGCAATAGGACAAGGGGTAATGGTTTTGAACTGAAAGGAAGATTCAGACTAGATTCAAGGAAGAAATGTTTTACAATGAGGGTGGTGAGGCACTGGAACACGTTACCCAGAGAAGTTGTTTTATGCCCCATCCCTGGAAACATTCAAGGTCAGGTTGGATAGGGCTCTGAGCAACCTGATCTCGTGGAAGATGTCCCTGCCCATTACAGGGGTTTGGACTAGAAAACCTTTGGAAGTCTCTTCCAATCTAAACTATTCTACAATTTTATTAAGACAAATCCATCTATGAAGGGCCAACTAATCAAAATAATCAATCCACAGCAGAAATACATAATTGCAGTGAAGTGGAATAACATAAAAAGGAAAAAGTACATTAAAAAAATTAAAGACAACAGTCAAAAGTCTAGAATACACTTAACTAAGACTGTTCAAGGACAATGTATGGAGAAAGTCTTAGTTTGGGATGTGTTGGAAGGCTTGTCCCAGACTGAGGTCTGAACAAGAGATGTTTTAGAATAAATCATGTTATCCATGCAAAAGTTGTTTATAAGTGGAGCGCCAAATTGTTATAATGCTACACATGGAAAATATACATGCTTCACACAAGCATAAACACTGATTTCCAACAGATATTTTGATGAGGTCCTTCATCAAATTCTCTTGTAGAAAGAAGGCTGCCACGGGACAAGAATAGAAGTGGTCTTGTGAATTAATGATCATTTTCAAAAAAGACATGACACAAACAGTAGGAGTAAGTGGTTGGTTTTCACAGCTGCTAAAGAAAGGGTATCACAAGTAATCTGGGAGAAGGCAGAGAACCAGACAATAAATCCAACCATGAAGAGTTACAGAACTTTCTCATGATAGAGATGGGATAAGAAACAAAATGTCAGATGAAATTCAATGTTGATTGGTACAGAGTAATGTACATTGAAAAAACAAGCCTAAATTTACATACTCAACAGGCTCTGAAGTATTATCTTTGAGTAAAGTGTGGTAAATTTTAATAATTTCATGAAAATACCAGACCAACACTCAAAAATTGAAAAAGCAAGGACATAATTTTTTTTTTATAAAAGGAATAAAACCAGAAGCAGTATTATGCCACTTTTTAAACAAAAGGTGAGTCTCTGAATACTCAGTGCAATCCCATTCCTGCATCTCAAAAGGTTAAACACAACAGAAGTGGAAACAATACAGAGAAACACAATGAAGCTGATCAAAGGTGTGGGACAGCTTCCAACCAGACATGAGTAAGTCTTGATTACAGTTCCTCAGCCAAGAAAAGACACGTCTAAGGGGATGCCAGGGGGAGGCCAGCAGAGCACAGGCAGTCAAAGAGATGATAAATACAGAGTGACTATTCTCTGTTTCTCACAGTACAAAACCTACCGAGGTGCAAATGAAATTATCAGGTGACATGCTCCACACAAACAAAAAAATAGGGACCTCTCACACAACACACAGCTCAGCTGAAGTACTCCAAAAAACTACATGCTTTCAAAAAGTGATTAGAGAAATCACTTGGGAAAAAACCTGAGGCTTGGGGACTTGCTAAACTGCAGACTGGCAGAAGCTTTGGATGGTGGCAGGATGTAAAATCTGATCAACCCTTGCTTGTGTATGACAGACTGGCCATTGCCAGATGAAGACTCTGGCCTAGCTGGGCCTTTGGCCTGACTCAGGATAACCATTCTTACCTTCAAAAATAGCAGTAAAACTATTTCAGCCTTAAGCACTCTTGAAGGACATTCCCCCCCCCCCCCCCCCCCTTAATTCTCTGCAACTTTTGAATGAAAGCCTTCAAATCTGGACAAATCAGAGGTGGTCCAAAAGAATTTTCAGCAGAGAAGACACACTTTGCCCATTTTTCCTTTCTCTATCACAAAATAACTTGTATTTTACAGTAAGTATTTTACACTGAGTGTTTAGAAAACTCACTATCAAACCAACAAATAAGGCACCCTCAAAACTTACAAAGAAACATTTGGTTCTACAAGCCCCAAATTTCCAAGTACAGCCATTCCCCCTCGCAATATGTCTGTTTTAAAAGTTATGAGAAGACAAAAGTCTTACAACCTTAATTATATTTATCATAATTCTGGAGATTGCAACAATCTTGACCTTTTTTCCCACATGCTAATGCAACTTCAAATTAATCTTCTCTGTTTAACAAGTTATCAAATGCCATACAGAGTGTAAACTGCATCTTGATTGCTGAGAAAATATCTATTTGCAGAACATTATTTAGGCAGGCATTTAAGTTTCATCGACCTCAGAGGTACCTAAGCACCTTTTTGCATCAGGCATTTCTAATCCTGACAGTACCAAGAGCTAATGGGAGTCCAAAGCCTGTACTTCAACCCTGAAACTTCAGTCCATAATATCCAACTCAAAAGGTGGCTGATCAAGATGCCACTTTGCCTTCTTCCACTGTCATGAAGGGCATAACACAATGCAGATAAAAGAGAAAGCATTCTCTATTTGTCAGAAGTAATTAAACTTGTCACTGACTTTCTGTAAAACTCAAGAGCCATCTGGGAAAAGAGCAGTATGTTTCTACATCCATCTGAGTGACAAGGTCAGAGCATCCCTCACTTTCTTGGTTGCATCTCCATCACTGACTCTGTTCATCACGATGTAAATTAATCCATGAAAATTTGGATAGAGTACCTACTGTAATTGGCTCTATCTGTCCAAAGGAGGCAAAATGAGATGGGGTGGCAGCTGAGGGATCCAATTGGCTCGTGGATGCAGAGTGACAGAACTGGGTCAATATACCAACTTTATTCAGGAGGAGGACAACACAAAATTAGCCTTGTCGCATTACATTTCTGAGACAAGGTTTCAATACCTTCAGTTACCCTGAGCTCACTAATAAAATACTTCATATTTATACTTCTCTCTGTGATTTTTTTTTTTTTGTATATCCAGTTAGAAACTCTCATCTGTCAATTTATGGACATTGCCTCACCTTTTTCTGCTGGGCACCTCAGCAAAGAGTACCTCAACAGGCTGTCACTAGGCCCTCCTGAAGCCTCCTCTTCTTCAGGCTGAACAAGCCCAGCTCTTACAGCCTCTCTGCTCAGGGCAGGTTCTCCAGCCCCCAAGCATCTTGGTGGCTCTCCATTGCACTTGGTCCAGTTTGTCAATAAATTAAGAGGCTACAAACCAGGTGCAGTACTCCAGGTGTCATCTAATGGGCTGCTGAATAAAGGACAATAATTCTCCTCCCTCAGCTGCCTGGCTGTGCTCCTGTTGGTACAGCCTGCACGTTGTCAGCTTTCCTTGCTGCAAGGACACACCGTTGGCTCATTTTCAGACCTCCCACATCCTTTTCAGCAGAGCTTCCCCCCAGATTCCTATCAATACAGGGAGTTTATGTGCCCCAGGTGCAAGACTTGACATTTTTCCTTGTTGAATTTGATGAGGCTCCCAACAGACCATTCCTCTGTTTAACATGCAGCTTACATGATTTATTCAAGTCACAAGCATGAGCTTCCCATCATCATAGCAGAGGATAAGCCTGGAGATAGAGTTGAATGTGTAAGACAGGATTAGGTGTACACTGAAGGGATGGAGGAGTGTGTTGCACAGCTCACCTCTTTGGCCTTTTCTCATTATACCTTAAGACCTCTCTCAATATATTCACAGTGACTAAACACTGGGGGTCCCACTGCTAATACTTTGTCATTCTCAGAGCCTTGGCCCAAGCCATGTGTCCCTGTTTAAGGGATTTCTGCCAGGAATTGCTAAGCACACACTAGGTCGCAAATGACATGACTCAGTTTTCTTGCTGGCTTTCAGTAGGAGGTGAAAAATTAAAGTTAGGGACTTAGGAAACTGCTTCAGAGCATGCTTGAACACAAATAGCATCATCGGTATCAACAAGTCAATGAGATGACAATGTCTGTATTTAAATCTAGACCAAAAAAAAAAATGACCAGACTAGAGATAAAGTCCATTTATATAAAAATATGTACATTTTCTTCTAAAGGTGTTTTCTTAAGGCACAGCTGAGATTGAAGGATAGGGAAGCTACCTTCAAGCTACAGTGCTGCTGGCTGTACAGAACCTGTTCTGCCACTGTGGAAGCACCTAAATTTCCACTGTCGATTCTGCAGAAAGTGTGTTCCCTCTTGGTTTTGTTTGCCTTCTGTATTTTCTGTGAATTTTAAAAACATTTCAGGGCTGGCTGCCTGAAATGTCAATGGCAAGTGAAAGAATACAGGACACACAAATAACTGTGAGGGAGGAGATGCCACTACACCGACAAGTCAAGGAAGTGCATGTATTTGTCTTTATGGAAACCCATGGATACTTATGGCTGTCAACCAAGTGTCTCAAGGTAAAATAATTTCTGCCACTTAGATCAGAATAGCAGGACACCTAATTTAAAAACCAGTTTCAGAAGGCCTTTTCACTTAAATATGCATTCCAAAATAACTTTGCAGGGATTGTTTACCAAAATTATTAATAACATTCATACACTTGGGCATTTCCTTTGCATCATTGTCAAGACAAACATATCAGACAACTGCTACACTTGCAACTCAGAAGCACTTGGGCATTTCATGCATGAGCAGCACTGGGTCAGGAACAGGTTAATGTGTGAAGAACAAAATGGATTTGGTAAGAAGGAAGAGGAGGAAACAGTGCACTTCAGCTAAGAATATGACATTTCAGCATGAGGATATTAAAGCATCAGCTGTTTTCTTTCAAGGCAACAAGGGACATGCACTACTATATGCTCCATATCTTGGCAAACTGAATGAGTGTTACAATTTTCAGAAAACATGGAAGGGAATAAGAGAATCATTTCTCAATACAGTGTAGGATTTGGATTAGCTGGTATCCACTAAGAAGCTGGAAATGTTCTTTTTATCTTTCAGTTACAAAACAATATTAAACACGGTGGGGAGGAAACAGTTACTCCCATCCTGTTCCATAGCTGAACCATGAATCAAGACCTGAGGTGTCAATTTATCCTCCAGAATCTTTTGCTGCAGTTTAATTTACTTTTCCTCCAATGTAATCCTGGTGTCACCTTACTGTTTAATATTGAAAGTTATTGACAAAGGAAATGCTGATTCATGAAAGTGAGATTTTGCTCTAATGTATTCATGTGAAAACAAATGAGCCTGTACTGTTACATGGTTCTTCCTCTTGCTCACATTTCATTTCAGCCCTGATAGAATTTCAGATGGGGTGAGTGAATCCTGCACAAATGCTGCAGCGAGTTTTTCTCAGTTGTGGGCCAATGAACAAATTTGATTTCAAAGAAAAGCCTCATCCTCAGTGCAATGAGACTTCTCCTTGGAGTGTAAAAGGGCATGACCACTTCTAGACTGGAAGCAGAGCTTTCTCTGAAATTACAGAATTTGTTTATGTAGCTGCTTTCCTATTCATACAGCACGCTGTGCTCCATAGGTACATATTTGCTGTGGCTTAATCCTGATTAAGATTTATATTCTAATCCAGCACTACTTATCTTCACTATTCATAGCACCTGCACTATTCATTACCCAGTGCTTCCATTGATTCTGGCTTGATTGCCTGGGCTGGGTCAGAGCCTGCAAACCCCTCCAGTCACCTGAAACCAGCCTGTTTTGCAGGAGGAAGCAACACAAGTTCCTGTTGTGCAGCGTGTTCAAACCCTAAAGGTCAATACCAGCCACCTTTCCTCCATGGCAGCGCTTCCAGGACTTCTCCACAACTGGTTCCTATTTAACAGTATGCATTGAAAATAACCACTGTTGGCTCTGCCTGGATGCAGAGATCCTCATTCTTTGTAGATTGCTGCAGTGCCACATCAGTCAGTTTAGCTCAAGTGCGAGACGGTGCCATTGTAACAGGGTCCTAAGAAGGCCAGAGGATCATTCTGGAAGTCTAGTTATCCTCTGATGACAGCGTGGAAAAAAGACCCATAAGTTTGGAAGGAGCACCTGAAAACATCTATGTAAGAGCAGTTTCAAAACTCTTCAAGAAGAGAAGCCCAAGTGGTGAAAGCATCAAAACCACAAGATATCTCCTGCAAGGTAAAAATCTCTGACTGCAAACCAGAAACTCCCCAGCTACACACCACCACTGCAAGGAGGCACTTGGTAGCTGCCATCACCCTCAGAAACAAACCCAGTGTAAAATCCAGGAGGTTTTTCAGCTAAAACTGTCATTTTTTGGCATGGATTAGGGATGACCCTGGGAATGGAGTAGCATGAATAGACTACACTGACAGATCAAAGTGTTTTGGGGGGTCATTTTGGAGCCACAGTTGAAGTATTTGAGCCCCCAGTCAAGCTTGGGAGGAAAGCATCAAGAAAAGGAAGCATTTTGCTAATTACGTGGTAGCAGTTACTGAGCAATCAAATACATGAAATAAAGCAACATGGCAAATATCCTTAGGGTGCTCATCTTGATGCAGAAAACAGGGGGGGTTTTATTTCATTCCAGTAATAAAACATTATGGTGTGTTTCATTGCCTTCACAGAACCATTTTGAATGACTCTGGATGGCAGGATGATTCAGAATTCCAAGAAACTGAAACAAGAGGAGGAGACGCAGAGAGAGCATGGGAAAAGGACTGGGTTTGGAGTAGAATATTTGGAGTAGAATGGGCAAAAATTTCTCTGGGAACAGGGAAGAAGGCTGACAGACATGCTTAGTGTTCAATGTCTTGTCCTCACTCTGCCACACGCTCTCCCTGTACACAAAGACATTGCAAACAACCCAATTCCACCATGAAATCCCATCTCCCAGAGCCAACCAGCACTTGAGATACACAAGCTATGCACATCACATTAGGCTAAAATAGAACAGTAACCACCTCACAAGCCTCCATCACATCAACTCCAACAGTTATCCTGCCAGGAATAGGTTAACTGGAGCTGAATCAGTTTTGCTCACATGGATGATTATGAAGATACTAGCACTGCTTACCTCATACACTGGGAGAAAAAAAGGTAACCATGTACAGTGAAACCAGAGCAACTGCTGCAAACATCAGCTGTTGCCACTGCTCTGTCAGTATCCCACTTGCATGGATTCCTAAGTCCAACAGTGCTTTCCAGAAAGTTGTAAAACAGTGATGAGGTCTCACGTTTTTTCTCTACATTGTGCTGTAAAGAATGCAGGGAAGCCAGAGCAGAGGCAGCTCATCCACTTGTGCTGGACACGTGCCTTGACACCACTAGAATAAATTGAATTGAGGAGCACACTGAGCTGAAAGTGTTTTTTATCATTGTACTGGCAAGCTAGGAACACTTCTGTGTGGGGACTCAACAGCACAGTTCTTCCATGGTATGTAATAATACAATTCCTCTAGCAGCTCAAATAGGAGCTCTGAAAAACACCCACCACTTTATCCAGAGTCATGCAGCACCAGGATGGATGCAGAGGCACTGGAACAAACCTGCCACAGCTTGGGAATGTTGGCACCACCACACATACCCAACCTGCTCAGTCACACAGCAAGGTGCACCCTCAGTTACAGTGTCCTCTCTCCACATGGGACAGTCACAGGGTAGCCATAGGAAGGATTGGCACCTGGTTTGCTCCATTTCACCTTCCAGAACAGTTTCCAGGGAAAACAATTGCTTAAAATTGAAAAAGGGGCTTTTACACAGGTGAGCACCTTGGCTGTGCACAAAGCAGACAAGCCCAGAAAGGGCACACACATTTTGCTCTTTTCTCCCTAGATTTCTACTGATTTCAGTCTCTATTTTATAAAAAAAAATATAAACCAAATGATAAAGAACAACTCAGATAATTCTAGTTCTGATACATGAAGACACGCTTTATTTATTTTGTATGTTTTAATCATATAGGGAGATATATCACGTGAAATGAGCATTTTCCTCGCTAGCTACTAGTGTTTAAAGTTAGCAAAACAGAAGCCTCTGAATATTTATTCAGGTGAACTCATGTATGTAATGGAGTTGCCTTCAGCAACTCTCCCTCGCTCGTGGGCCTCCTGTGACTACACTGCCTACATTTATCTTTCTCTGATGATCCCAGCTGGGCAGGATTTTAAAACTTTAAACTAGAAAGCCTTGAAGCTCACATTATACACAGTGCTAACAGCCCAAACAAAGAGGCGAGAGCAGCAAGCATTTTATTGTAATACTGGTATTTTCCAAGCTCTTATCGAACAAAGCATTTAATCTAATGTATTACACTTAATGAAGAGTCAGGAACTTGTTCTGCAAATAACAGATCAGATATAATTGGAATTTGCTCTGCATCACTAGCCTACATATATCAATAAAAACAATAACCACATTGGATTTTGGGCTCACTTCATTTGCATTTCTTAATTTAGTGTTTAACTAATTTAACAATAGTAATGATTTAATTCAAATTAAAATCTAAAGAAAATAATTTTAAAAAGCCATTCAAGATTTCATTAAGTTCCATCTAAATTAATATTAGCTTTCTTTATATTTTCAGTAAATGACTTTTTTTCTCTCAGCACTGGAACAAACATGAAGTTTCCTCTGTGCAGTCAAGCTTTAGACAAACCTTGTTAGATTTATTGGTATTATTTCAAGCAATTAATTAATATACATTAGAGTTATTTAGAGGAAAAGCACAAAAAATGGCAGGAAAATGGATGAAGCTGTTTTTAAAACACTGCATTCAACTTAGATAATTGTTCTTTGAGCCTTTTATGTGGAGCTCTTAGGTATACACCATCCATTAAATCATTTTTTCCATACACTTGTGGCATTACTCCTAAGTATCAGACACAGATGAGTTATCCAAGCCACAAGATATTTTCTGCCTCTCCACGTGCAGCAGTCACTTGCATGGGTGACTACTCAGAGAAAATATTCCTTTCAGAAAAATGTCAGTTATAATAACAAAAAGGTTTCTGTAAATCTTTAATTTTGCCTCCCATCCTTTACAGAAAAGTTATTTGTATGATACAGGCATTACTATAGGCATTATTATATACATACACACATATAGTGTGTGTGTATAACTAGCCACTTTTATATATAAAATTTCCTTGTTTTGCAAGCACAATAGCAGCACATCCTACCTCAGCCCTCAGGATACTTTTGTTGTTGCAGTCTCATGGATTGTCCAGATGATTTGGGGAATCTGGACATGCCATCATGTCAGACAATGAGGATGTAGGGAGAAGGTAAAAGCAAGAAGTCAAACTGAGGCCACTCTCAACTGGAACTGCTCACTCCAAAAAAGTTTAGTCCCTTCGTTGAAGCGAAGAAAGGTGAAATGGCCAGGCCTCTCAGGAGCTGTCAGGCTCATTTTCAAGCATATAACAGGGGCTGGAAATCAGGGTAATAATCCTGCACTCTCCTAGTTCTCATGATTATTCATGTAAATGGCAACACTGAAATCAACAGGAATGGCTTTGCAGTGATTACTCTAGTAACAGCCTAGATAACACCTAAAATTGGCACTGACCTGAACTGCAGCTCAGAGTAGCTACTGTATTTTATAGAATTTAATACCTTTGAGTAATGAATAAAAAAGGAATTTAAAACACAAATATGAACTAGGAGTCACTAAGTCCTGATTACTTGGAATTTACTTATAAACACAATTCCACCTTTTCAAATAGATATGCCAACAATTTCTTATTCTAACGTGTCATACTTAAAAACAATGGGTTTAGATGTTCAGCTCCATTTCAGAGAGCACCAGGCCTTTATGTTCACAAAATTAAGTACCCAATATGAGCTTTGTATCACTTTCTCTGCAGCAAAACTGTTCATTTGCAGGTAAACTTAAGTCATTTAACTAGAAGTGCACTTAATTTGAAGAGATTACTCAAGCAGCTCTTCACTTGTACATTTGTATTACCATCATAATTAGAACCACTTCAAAATAACAAAAACTTCATTTTTGACCAGCATAAACACAGAAAAAAAGATCAAGAGCACCTTGAGCGAAGAGAGTTAATGCTTTTGAAAATATCCTTCAAAATCCCTCCAGCTCTCTGACCAGTGACCACCTTCATTCCAATTCTACCCACAGGGCTGCTGCTACACAGGCTAACATATGACATTATTTTCTACTGTTTTGCATATTTAAGTTGGCCATCAAGAGGACTGAAATATTTTGCTGACCTGTAACAATGCTGAGCACCCTCTAGCTTTCTTGAGAAGTACACATAGAAATGTCTCTGTGTAGATAAACACTGACATCTACCCTGTTTGGTGACAGATACCAGAAATGGAGAGGGAAGGAACTGAGTGATCCAGTCCTGGAAACAGGGAGGGCAGCCAGTGATGTGCTGGAATAGAACCCCCAGGAGCCTTCCCTTCAGCACATGGATACCTCTAGGATACAAAGCCCTCTACCAACAAAGCCCATATTTGAAATGTAATTAAAGTGGTATCAGCCTGTTGAAAACAAGACATAAGAACACCCTGAAGAAAGCTGCTAAATGATGGAGTGCATTGGTTAGATAGGCAAGCACACTTAAACTTTGGCTACCAACTTTAGGCTAGCAAAATTGAACATATTTACAAGTCAGTTCATTTGTTGTCCAAAATAATACTGTTATTTAATACTTCTATAATGAATACATATTGTTTAGTATCGTTACCTTTGGTAGTATTGCTGATTTCTACAAAGAAAGAATCCAAAATTATGTGTCTGTGCACACTGAACACCTTTGGTGGGATTTTTCAGAGCATTCACAGAATCACAGAACACGTAAAGTTGGAAGGAACTGCAGGTCATCCAGTCCAACCTCTCTGTCAAGCATGTTACTCAGGATTATATTCGGATGGATTTTGAATATCTCCAGTAAGGGAGACTCCACAGCCTCCCTGGGCAACCTGTTCCAGTGCTCAGTCACCCTCAGAGTAAGCAAATTCAGGTGGAACTTCCTGTACATCATCTTCAGCCTGTTGCAGAAGAACCCGGCTCCATCCTCTGATACCCTCCCTTCAGACACTTGCACACATTGATGAGGTCCCCTCTCATTTTTCTCTTCTCAAGGTTGAACAGGCCCAACTCTTCATAAAAGAGTCTGACAGCTCACTCATATTCCTATGCAGCCATTCCTTTCACTTGGTGTTACTGCAAAAGTGGAAATAGAAAAGCCCACAGATTTATATCTGAAAAAGATGCAGCTGATTTCTACAAATGGGAGCTAATTGAACTTTCATCCACCAGAACTTCTGAAAATGTATCATAAATATGCATTTCAGAAGACTCCACCGAGATAGGCACAACCAGAGGTGAAACATTAAGAGCTAAGCCACACTTTAGGAACATTTCAGACAAAGATTGACGAGTGCAGTTATCTACAGTAAAGGTATCCTCTAAAGAGCTAATTCACTTCGAGACACTATGAAAAATAAAACCATCACCAGCCCACCCTTTGCTTGTATGTATATACATACTTCTATTTTTAATTTCAAATTGCCAGCTTTCAGGGATTTCTTGACATTTCATATGAAGCTTCAGATATTGTCAAAAGGAATACAAATACTTTAAAACCAACAGAAGTGGTAGAGAAGTGGCCATTTTTAAACTCACTTTCTACTTGAATAGTAATTGATGTACAATGCTCAGCAGGTACTCCTGAGTTTAGTTTTACTTTGTCTGATGCTGTACAATCACTCTAACTGCAGTCAGAAAAAGACAACTTCAGATTCAAGCAAACTTTCTTTGTGTTCTTTCATCCATTCTCTATATTTTCCAACTAGGAAAGTTACAGCACTGACAAGCTGAAGGTCACTGCAAGACTCTGTCAAGTCCAGCCTTTTGAACATCAAAAAGAAAAATTACATCACTATCCAGAAGCTGGGATCGGGAATTTCATGTCACCTACTATATCATTAAGGGACTTAATTCTACAGATGCTCTAATCTCACTCTTCCACACATCCGATTTTTCTTCTTCGGGTCAGTCCTGACACTGATCCCAAATTCCAGCCTACAAGCGCAAAGCAAACACGTTTCTGTTCTTACTCACCTCGGAGAGAGAACTTGAGAAGTACACACTGCACTTGAAGCTTATTTTTCATGAACTCCCATCCTTCCCCACCCTTTACACTTGGACTAAACTGACATTGTGAAAGCCTTGGGGCTGAGACCTGTCATTTTACATGCACCATGCACACCTTTGCTAGTGCATAAATTAGACACCATGTACAGGTTAAATAACATTATAGTTTAAAGAATACCCTTCACATGTGTTCTCGAAAATCACAGGCCAGAAATAAAAAAAAGTTTCCCAAATTAATTCTTCATGTTCGAAGAGAATTAAAAGTTAATTAAAAGTAGAAAGCAGAATCACCCTTGTCCACAGTTGTGTCCAAAGTTGAACTTTTACTTGGGTTTTACCTAAACAAAAAAATGTGGGAGGTGGTTGGTAATTTTTTTTCTTGAGATAATTTGAGTAAACACTGAGTAGCTGCCCTCTGGAAGTCAAAGCCTGGATGGAAGCAAAGCTTCAGATATTTAAAAT
This sequence comes from Corapipo altera, assembly GCF_003945725.1. Taxonomy (NCBI): domain Eukaryota; kingdom Metazoa; phylum Chordata; class Aves; order Passeriformes; family Pipridae; genus Corapipo; species Corapipo altera. Next base: position 10,337,209 of record NW_020884897.1, on the reverse strand, counting down.
TGTTTTTAAAATTTAAGCAATAATCTTTTTTAAAGTAGGGCAAAATCGCCTTGCCTAATTTCATGCCACAAAGAATCAGAGCTAAAAATCACTGTATTTGCAGGCAAGTAGAGTAGGTAGGGAAAGAATGACCTCTCAAGTAGAACCCCTGTTAACATTCACATCCTCGAGTGTGGATTGATGCAAGTGAAAGCATTGAGACAGTGCTCAGAAGTGATGCATAACCTGAGATGTGTAAAAGAAGCTGAATTACCTTAAACCAGAGAAAAGGAAAGACAGCTGGAGGGACGAGAGAATCTTGGGAGAGCTGATTAGAGTTCACTAACAGGCTTGTCAAACTTGAACAACTAAAATGAAAATACAGAAAGACACAGAAAGAAAGATATAAAGTACTAAATATGCAGTATTTCACTAAGTGTCAACTAAGGTAAATGTAATATTTTACAAGCAGAATGATAGTGAAAACAGGTCATCACCTACAGTGATACAACAGCTGCTATGGGGATAAATGATTAATACACAGCAATGTGTATGTAGCTGTGAGTCAGATGAACTTCCTAGCAGTGGCATTTCTTAAAGATTCCCATGTGTCTGAGATGGAATGGACCACTCTCGTCTTTTGAACTCACCTTTCTATTACATAAATAGATCTCTTTAGACCAGAGCACCTGGTTTTAGGGGGAAAAAAAAATAAATCTCGTTCTTAAAACAGCCAGTGCTAAAGAATTCACTACACCACTGTCAATTGCTGCAGTGTTTGATTTCAGTTTCTGTTAAAAATCTGCACCTTTCTTGTCATTTGAGGCTTGCCTGCTTTCAGTTTCCAGTTATTGAACCATAATGTTTCTGTCTGTAAGGCTCAGGAGTCCTATACTATCAAGTTTCCTTTCCCCAAGAAGGTACTTATAGACTGCAGTCATGTCATTCCCTTGCTAATCTAATTGGATTTAAAACTGTAGATCAGTCTCAAAAAACAAGCAATAAAAGGAGATTTAGTAGATAGCCCAACTGATCTCCAAGTCCCCAGCTTCCAGAGATCCACAAAACTCTAACAAAACCAGCAAATTGACAGCTTGACTATTTTTCTGAATTCTGCTTCAACAGTACATCCACTGACACAGTCATAAACAATCTCTCCTAACATCAGGGCACAGGAATTGAACCATTTACATACTTGGTCTTTTGCTGACCAAACATTAAAAGCAATTGTTCAAACAATGACAACATTTTATCATCGTGTCAGAAAAGAAAGACAGATAGTACCCTTTCCAATCTTTTTATTAACTCTTCAGATTTTCTGTCTTCACTGTGTTTCCTGTATATGTATGACAACAATAAAACAAAATAAAAGCAAGACAATAGCCACTGCATGAAAAATTCTAGAGCACGTAAGCAGCTTCCTTATAGCACATGAAGTCATTTCCTTCAGAGACATTTTATCTAATCCTTTAAAAAATTAGTTAAACCAATACTTTATCCTCCTGAGCCAAGTAATAATAAAAAAAGCCCTTTTTTTGTAAAATACTTGGTCAGGGAATTGGTAATGAGCTAACCAACCTTTTACTCCAGATCACTGGCTTAAAACCAAGCCTTGCTTGATCGTGCCTGGAAGGCTCAGCTACGTGATAAAAGTCTGATGCTCTGTGGAAAATAAGAGGGCACACAGTCAAGTTCTTGGCAAGGTATTGCCCGTCTCACACTGGCACTCTTATCAGCCAGAAATTTCATCAGAAAATACAAATATCCTCTCCAGCAGAATGACTGGCTTATCTGGGAGGAAGATCCTGCCTCTGATGAATTTCAAAGTACTTCTTGAGCCAACACTCCTCCCTCAAAAATATAGATTTAAGATCTGATGGCAAGGCATATCTATGGTCTGTTTGCACTGCACACCAAACAGTACACTTTACCCCACATCTATTCACATTCCAATCCGACTGTTACCACTATTCACTATTGTTTCAAACAAAAAATTTCAACCTCCCATCAAGGGCACTGTCCTCTAATCATTTTTAAACTCTTTTCACTCACTTGCTGAAGCAAAAGGCCCTTAACAAAGCCATCGCCCTCGTACTGCTGAAACACCATCAGCACTCTTGGCAGCAAACAGCAAGAGACAAGCACGAAGCCAACACAACATTTTAGTATTGATTTCTCTAAGAAATTTAAATCCCGCAGGGCATAAACATCAATTTAATCTGTATGCAGCTACAAAATGGCCTCACTCCCAATGTTCCTCATTTCAGCCAAAACACTGCTACAACTGGAGTAGAAACATGCTTAGCAGGGAAGGCAAAAGCGACTGACAGGACAAGTATTCCCATGTTCTCAATAATTCCTAAGAGTTTTGGAGACTACAATCATAAAATCCAGTCAGTCAAAGACAACCACCAACAGAAAAGCCTGTCTCATAGCCTGACACAAAGGCATCCTTGGATCATCCTGAGGACCAGTGGCATCCAGCCTTGCCAAACTAGAGAGACACTTCATCCTCCAATGTGCCAACACTTTGCTGTGAAGTGACAGTCTCACATCTTGCTTTCAGGTTTCTGTGCCTCCACGTGACAACGTGAAGGATGAAACACAACTGCTCCATATTGTACTAATTGATATTCTGGAACAGGCCACCCAGGGAAGCCGTGGAGTCACTATCCCCGGAAGTGTTCAAAAAACAAGTAGACGTGGCACTTCGTGACATGTTTAGTGGGCATGGGGGTATTAGGTCAAATGTTGGACTTGGTGATCTTGGAGGCCTTTTCCAACCTCAATGATTCCATGATTCTATTTTCTGAGCTCTCCTCACACCATCAGACTGCCTTCCCTGCTTACAAAGAGCCACACATTACTGCTAACTTCAGCCTGCTGAAAAGAGCATCGGAAGAAAACACCACCTGAAGAAAAGGGAAATTTTTCACCTTGGAGTTTGCCCTCATGTAATCTTAGACTGAATTCTTCAGAAACAGAAGTCCCCCCTCTAACCACTGAGAAATCAAACCCAGCACACACTGAGATTCCCCTTTTCTTTTCCAAGCACTGCAGGATTGCTGTTTTGTTCAAGAATGCACCTCATTGAAAAAAATTGGCTCGTTCTTACACCAGTGCAAAGCCAAGGCATGTCTGTGTCACCCCAGCCAGTACTTAAGCCCCAAGTATGGTCAGAAGAATTCAGGGCACCAACATTATTTGCTAGTGATGGATTTATGTACGTAAGAAACTATAAATTACACAATAATGACAGACACAGGGTTTTATGGGCAAAGTCTGACTTGTAAAATGCGGCACCTTCTATCCACCTGCCCCTGCTGATGACAGTTACGTGGTAGAATAAGATTCCCAAAGGTATAAATGTGACAGAACAATACATTGGGCAACTGGAGTACTATGAAATCACTGACAGGCACAACAACATGAAGGCAGAAAGCCCTGTCCAAAGTTTACAGCTTCAACAGAGGCTCCATCCCAGATAATCAGTCTTCCTACAAGGTAGAATTTATTATTTGCTGTTGCAGTCCCATAAAGGCTTATTTAACACAATTCTAATACACACCTGACTCAGTATGTATGGACTTAGGGCTCAGATTACCAATGACATGAAGGTTTCTACACTGTATACCAGCATATAATTTAAATATCTATTGACTACATGTGTGACCAACACCAGAACCCCTACCTGTGTGTTCTTTTCCTTCAGCATATGTAGCATACATCATGACAGTACTTACTTCATCTGTTAGTAGGTAGGGGAATAGATTTTGCTCCCAAAAATAATCAGGTTTTTAGTCTTCACCAGGACAGATTCACAAGGTCCAAGCAAGGACCACTGCAACATTCTCTAGTCAGTCAATTTTAGGGTGAACTTTAGGATTTCTTGGTCAGGAATAGAAGCAACTCTGAAGTGATTGTCAAGATTATTAAAGTATATACTGCCAGATCAGTCTATAGCACTGACAGCTTTATGGCTGCTGTGATCACCTGTGTCACTGAGCTGCAGACACTGTCATTTCTCTACAAAGTTACCATGGTTTTGACTTCAGAGAGTCCCCAAACCATGTAGCAAGCATGGCTGTATGTCCAGCCTCTAAACTGCTGTTGACAGTTCAGCTTTCAAAGGGGGATGGCTGCAAGAGTAAAAGGAAGTGACAAAACAGAAGGTGTTTGTGATACCATCAAAATTCAGGAAAATAAAGGCAGAACAGCAAAACTTCACCTTATCTGCATGAATCTCTGAATGGGAGGATGTAAACAACAGGGACAGACCAAACTTCACTTGTTTGTTTCTAGATCCAACACTCAGTCCACCTCTTAAGCACATAAGCAAAACAGGATACAGGGTGTTACTGAATGATTTCCCCTGGAATCTGATTGAGAAAGATTAGAGCAATTAGAACAGAGTGACACACACTTTTAAAAGCCTTAAATCACAATTAATGTAAGGTTTAACCTTTCTACTAAGGATCATCTGGTGACTCTGTGCCATTTTCAAAACAAGGCTGACACACACATCCCAACCTCAAAGACAAAATTCATCAGACAGAATCCCCTGCCCTCTACTGGCACCGGGGCTGCACTGAAACCCGAGCACAGGCCTGCAGGCAGCACAAACAGCACCTGAAGAGCTATTTCAAGGGGTATTTTAAACTATTATTTGTAATTTACATAAGATCTATAATGTACCAGACCCAACCAGCTGGGACCGAAACCTCACCTATGAAAGGCTCTTTCAGCATCATTGCACTTCTTCCCACAGCACTAGTGAGACTGAGGATTCAAAATACTGCTCCTGGCAAGATAATACATTCATTAACTGAAAGCAAATTCTAAGGGATTATCTAATGTTTGTCCTGTTCACAGTGCATAACTAAGAACTCTACACGTCGGATTTTTATTTATTTATTTTTACAAAAATTCTCTCTCACGTACGCTGTTGCTTTTCTGATTACAGTCATCCAAACTGCATTTGGCCCAAGAACAGAGAGGCAGGCTCACGGCTGCCAAAATCATTTTTCCAGCACCTTGGTGCCAGAGCTGGAGAAATTCTTAGCCAGGTTTCTGACTCATATGCACCACACAAATCTCAAGGCACCACAGCAAGGCATTTGTTGTGACTGACCATGTCACGCACATGTCTGTTACAGATCACTTTAATAGGTGTCATCATATAACTTTCCAGATCTTGTGAGAAGTTAGTACTGTGTTCTCTCACTGGTCTAAACAAGAGCAACAACAACAAAAAAAAAAAAATTCAAGATTTACACTTCTGTGATTATATTTCTGAATGTAAATCAGCTTGATTCCGGGAAATATCAAAGTAAATTCCCAATGTAGACAAGGCCTAAAAGGAATTGAACAAACACCAGGGTCTTGACTGTGTATTTCATCCAAAAAGTAAATAAGCTTTTAAATCACATTAAAAGGGGAAAAAAACCAGCCTGGAAAAACAGCAGCTATTAAACAAGAGAAAGTCTGGCAATGCCGGAGTAATTCCCACAATGCTCATCCATACCCTGAAATACATTCTGAATACACCCTGTTTTCAGAGCTGTCACACAACAAATGCAGATGTGAGCCTGCCATCACTACACAAATAACAGAGTATGACATTTAAATAATACCACTAAGGAGAAATGGGAGATGCACACAGCCTACACTATGTACAGCAGTTCTTTTTTAAAGCAACTCATCTGTTAAGTTACCAAATAGCTAAAAAACCCTAGGGATGCAGCAAAACAAAAGTATAAACTATTCCAACAAATCTACAGGAGCATAATCCAATCACACTTATCTCCTTTTTACTGTAGGCATCTACAGCATTTTAAAGAAGTATTAATGAAGAGTTCTTAAAGCTTATTAAGCCACATCCTAAAACTAGTTAGATTTTTGGCTGTCCTTCTCACCCTAAATGTATTTACAGATAATTTCTCCCCATTTGTTTCCATGTCAGAGTTGTCTGATATCTTAAATAGCTCTTCTCACACTCTAGTGCTTGTCCAACCCCTGACATTTACAGAATGCAGAGGTGTCCTCTTCAGCCATGAGCTTTCTAGGCTATATAAGCCAAGATTTTGGTACAGGAGAATCTAAGAATGAAGGATAAACAGGCATTTTAAACACAATCTATTTGAAACTCTGCCTGTCTCCATAAATAACCTCCCCAAATAAATACAGTTTCAAGTATATAAGAAAATATATAACAGGAAAACCTTTACAGCGTAAATTTATGAGGTGGTGTTGTCAAGCCTTGTGATTTGTTCCAGTATCTCTATATTTTCTCAACTTTCAGCTCCTGGAGTTCTCTCTTAAAAATAAACAATAAAAGAATTCTATCCTTCATGATTATTGATAAAAGCCTGGAGGTAGGAGTCAAGCAATGTCTTGTGAACGAGGAGGTCAGGATGTAAATAAAAATAATACGATTTTTAAAAATGAAACATTGATTAAAAACCCTCCAGATGAATTAACTCAGTAATTTTAAGATGCCACTGGCTGACACACTGACAGGAAACACCAATAAAACATCTTACAGACTTGATTGTATTCTTTTTGCAGAACTGTACACCTAGTAATGATCTGGTCCCACTTCTATAGGTAAAACACTGGCTGATTTTGTTGTTCCAATGTGCTAAAACCTATTCATATAACAAATTCTAGGAAGTAGAGTCTATTCTTTTCTAAATCACAAGACAAGGAAAGCGCTTCTGCTTTATTAACAGAAAACTGAGGTAATGAGATAAGTGACCAGTTTATGGAAGATCCAGGAACTGAACATGGATTTCAGATTTTCTGAGCTACAGTCTTGTGCTTCAGACAGAGGGCTGGTCTTCCTTTCCCTTAACAAGCTACCAAAGCCCAAACTCTTATTTAAAAATTCCCAATGCAGCTTAGAAACGAGACAGCAAGAATACTTGAAAAAGAAGTTATCTCAAAATTAAACCACTGGTTCTGCCAAAGTTACATCTGCAAAACCTTGCACCCAACACACCATCAATAGTTTTTCCAAGAGACTAATTGAGAATTCATCCCAGTTTCTGTCTCCATCAGGCGGGACAAGAGTCACAACACTGACATTACTGCTGGGGGCTCCCACCTTTGTGTTTGGTCTCCAGTGCCATTAGTTCTGCAGCTGCTCATCATACTTACAGACTTTATACCCCAGCTTTTCAGCATGAATCCTCTTGGCCATGAACTGCCCTTCAATCAACGCTCGTATTTCCACTTCCTTTGGAAAGCCCGAAACCTGTATCAAAGAGGGAATGCATCAACACCTTGCCCAGCCAAGTTGGAGAGTGGTTAAAAACACAAGACAGATTTAAAGTTGATTATCCTTGTCTTCACCCTGAGGTCTTCTTCCATCTAGGTCCCAGTTCTTCAACCATACACACAAGATGGACCTAAAGACTCACGACAGAGAACCCAACCCACTTCCTCGGTGCTGTTGGCAAATCCATCAAACTTGAAATCAATGCACAACAGGAAGAGGTTCTATAGCAAGTTGTAAACCCTTCTCTGTGCATTTCCCAGCACCAAGGGCTGCTTAAGAATTAATATCTCAAAAATATAAAATTAAAGCAAGTGGATAAAATTCAGGTGCATTAAGCAACGTCACAGAAGTTTATACATATTTCTGCCTGCACTGAAGGGAAACCATGTAATCTTTTCATTAATTTAGCTAGTTTCTATATATAACATTTTTCCTGTTCTTTTGTCAACCAGAATATGAGAAAGGTAACAGAAGCTGGAAAATAATGAACTACAAACAAATATAAGGAATATTTCACAAGAAGTTGAGTTTTTCAATGCACTACAGTAAGTGTCTACATCTGTATAACAGCCAGAAGTGATTAAGCATTTATTTAATGGCAAACACTTATGAGACTAGTGCTACACTGCAAACACAAGATTGTATCAATCTCTGTTCACCTACGTGAGGTCTAATCAACTGGGAGTCATGATTGATCAAAGACATCTCTTGAGTCGCAGTATCACCCAGAAAGCCAGACATTAAACAACATCCATTCCACAAAAGAAAAAAAAAGAATTTTCCATAACTGAATTTCTTTTTTATTCCACTTGGATTTGAGCCTGTGTTTACTTTCATACCACTATATAGCTTGTAGGTTACTTCAAGACACACAGGACAGCAAAATGATGTCTTTAGTTTACATACACATTTAGAGCAAGATAAAAGACAAAATATTATAGCCCAAAGTTTCAACACATTCTTATCTGTGCTTCATGAAATTTAGAAGACAAGGACCAAGTCATGTACGTGTACTAAGCTCTCAATAAGCTTAAAGTTAATCCTGTTTCAAAGACAGTGTTGGTTTCAGTAAATCCATGTTTTCCAGTAAAGAAAATATTTTATAAAAAAAACCCATTTAAATTCTAGTTCAGACATTGCACTGTAGATACTCTTAAGCTACAGACCAAATACTTCCTTATAAAAATCATCCCAGGGACTTGCATCAATAACTGGCAACAAGTATTTCAGACAGAAGGGGGGGGGGAAGATAATGGCAAAGATTTGTAACCTTGACATCACTCCTTCAAGGTTTGAGATATCAAATAGATTATTACTACCTTTTGGTTGTCTCTGTTGAATCTGTGAATCCCAACTGCTTCAGGAGTAATTTCCATCACATCAAAGTAGAAACCTGCACCAAGGAACATGAAAGAGTGTCGTGTTTGCTCCCAGCCCGAAGTTGGAATATTATTTCTGCACACAGCTAAAGTGATAGTAAGTGTTTATCATGGATTTGGACATTTGAATCACCAGAGAGCCTGTTTCTTTATTAATTTTAGTCCACACATTTATCAACTTTAACTTCTTAACAACGCTCTGAGGCACATGGTGTAATTCTTGGGGCTCTCCAGTGCAGAGCCAGGAGCTGGATTTCAAAGATGCCCATTGGTCTCTTCCAGCTCAGAATATTCTATGATTCTTTCAGTTTACAAAATGTGGGTCTTCAGCACGTCTGGCTCTAGGCATCCCAACAGTGTAATAAACACCAAGCCCACAAAAGAGGACACATCCACCAGAACTTGCATACATGCAAGTAACATAGATAATACATCACACATAGTAGAAATAGTCTGAGTAGGTCACATGCAAGGGTGAAAGAAGGAAAAAAAACCACACAGAAAAAATGACAAGTTAATAAGAAGAGTACAGGAATATTGGAACACTTCATACACTGGATTAGATTTCATGAGCTTATTAGAGAACATTGGATATTTTAAGTCATGAAGCAGAGCTGGTCTCTGAATAGTTTTGATGAGATCTGAAGAAATGCAGCAATGCTTTGTAGAAAAAACTGTGAAAGAGATTTCTTTTGTGTTAATGGCAAGAAAGGTTGGTAAGAAAAGATATTCAAGAGAGGAGACCAAAAAAAAAAATGAGGACAGAAAAACTGAAGAGAATAGCTAATAAACTGAGGAGAGTTTCTAAGATGCAGACCCTGGAACAAGATTGTGCTGCCCTATGTGCTCTCTGGTTATGAGGCAAAAAAAAACCACCAAAAAATAATTCTGTGCCTTAGCACACATAACCTTTTTGTCTAAACATTCTGAAAACTTGCCAGTAAGCAACACTGTGTGTTAAAGATCTGCAGGTCCTGTCAAGTGATGTATATCCCAAAATTTCCTTTCTGACCCCCAAACCTCTGCAGAGGCATCTCCTCACCCAGCAGGGAGTGCGGGGAACAAGGGATAAAAGGGTGGGTGCATAACCAGTTACACCTTAGCTCTGATTCCCCCAGGCACTCAAATTATGGAGATTGCTGCATTTTTGCATATATACTCAGGGGTTATTCTATCATACAGGTTATTGGGGATGACTTCCATGAAATACCCATTTTATAGAGGATTTAGAGAGGATCCAAGTGAAAATACTATAACACATATTTTAAAACTTTAAGGCCCTGTCCTGGTATCCTTGATATCAGCAACAATATTTTCATCAACTTGCAATTTTTTTAATACTGTCTAAATTGGCTGACTTTGGGATTTTAGAATAATTTCTTCACATTTTCTAAAACACCTGAATTGATTTGTCTTCTCGTGAAAAGAGATTCCTGGTCATTTTAAAACCCCACAGAGATTGGATTTGACAGACAACATAACAGAGTTTCTAAAAATGAAAAATCTAATCACACAGTGTCAATAGGCTGTACCATAAACTCACTCTTCTAAGGAGTAAAAGTCTTCTATAGCTTAAACAGCTACATTTAAAAACTTTACTACCTGCAATGTTTACATTCATTTTATTCATATCAATTCACACCTAGGATGATGGTAATGATTTCAAATCCTGCTCTGCAATGGTTAATTTTAATCTTGATTACATATAAGCTCACCTTTCAATAGCTTATTCCAGAGCTATATAATAGACTTGTAAAATGTTAAACTGTAGGAAAGAAAATAATGTAAAACTTCAAATCCATGGGTTTATTAGTATTTTAAAAATATTTCCATTATCACAATTTTGTTTCATTTCATTCCCTTACCAAAACAAGGAGAAAAACAGGGATAAAACGACTCTGTGACATACACTGGGGAAAATGCAGGAAATCTGGGTATCCCTTGGCATCACTTCTTTGTCAATATGCATGAACAAAATTCTAGAGTTATGACTGAGAAAGAAATAACATGGAGCTACTTAATTCACTTGGTTTGAGTCTTCAGAAAAACAAAGAAACTTTAAAGAAAGCCTCAATCAGAAATTACTAGTTTTAAACATTCTACAGTTAAGATGTTACTAACACCCTTTCAATGACCAAAAAAGTTCCATAAATATAATTATCTCGTTTAGTAAATATTGAAGGAAAATACTATTATGACATTTAGGCTGTAAATACAGCATTTCTAAGTACATATCATGAATTTCCCTTGCTCTAGTGAATTTAATTCTTGGCCTTTATCATCAGTAAAAAGTAGGTACAACACCACTCAAGTATGTGTCTAAGCAAACCCTCAAACTCCCAGTCCTGCTAAGGCTCATACCCAAGTTTCCATTGTTTCCAGCAACGGTTGATGATAAGGCTTTGGAGAATTCATCCCAGGAGCCTGAAGCACAGTCATCTCTGATCCTCTCTCTCATCAGAGAACCATTCTTAAAACTGAAACACACAAACATACCGTATGTATTTTCCAAAACATTTGGCTCCAGATTTTTAAAGTGTTTTGTTCCTTTACTCGATATCAGTGTTCAGATTATCACCTGAATAAAGGTGGCCAAGTTAAGAGATATAATCACTTCATTATGGAAAGAGAGGGAGAAAACAAGATAAGAGAGAAAACAAATATCATGAGATGTTGAGGAACGTAGTGCAGAGATGCTGGTATACACATCTCCACTGAATGAGCTTAGATCCAGTCTAAACCCAGGTCATGCTAAACCCAGCCTAGCTCTGAACAGCTGAGACACCTCCTCAGAGAAGCAGTCTGACACCACGCTCAAAAGCTCACTCTGAGATGGCTCTGCAAGGAGCAGAAAGAGTGTCTCTACATTGCATTTATTGTTTCAGGAACATGGTACCAGTATGGAACCAGCTTGGGTCCAACAAGACTTACGGGGTCTAGCTCTCTGCCAGGATCTGGCAAAGGAAGGGCACAACAGCTGCATCTGCAGGCTGTGGTCCAGAGCCAGTAAACAAACCATGCAGTAAAATATGCATCTCTTCAGTGCTTATGGTCTTTGCATCCTTTATACAGTCACTTTCTTTGTGAATATCACACTCCTGCAAAATACTGCAGCATTGGACTCATACCCAGGGGAAAGCAGTTTGAATACTCTTCAATACAGAGGCATGAGACAAACTCAGTAGGAGAGGCACAGAAATATCCAAAATGAGAGCAAGGAAATTTTTGAACTTGCTTAGTAGCACCAGCTGAAGTTACTTGAGTTTTCTATATAAATACTCTGCCTGGTAGCTCAGGCACTCTTCTTTTACTGAGGGTCCCCTATTAACTCAAATATTCTAGAAATAAAGGGTGCATTGGTGCAAAAAGGAAACTGTCAGGTCAGAAATTAGTAGGCAGGAGGAACAGAAGCTATTAACTCAGCACTGCCCACTCCAACAAACCACGTTAAGCTGCAGCGAAGAACAGCAGTGTAACAATTATTCAGAAAAATGCTTCAATAACTCCTTTCCTGTTACAAGCAGGTTTATATAGCTCTGCTACACAGGAAAAGTAGGGAACATATTGGGTAAAAGAGAAACTCAAATGTAAATTAAAAAACAAACAAACAAGCAAAAATCCAAAACAAAACAAAAAAAACCTGCTAGGAAATCACACTATGAAAGTGAGTAACTTGCAATCCACATCATGCTTTTGAGCTCAATTTCATGGACACTGTTCCCACTGTCATCTACTACTGCACAGGTAAGACTCAACACTACAGCTCAAAGGCAGACTTGGTCTTTGTTGAAGTTTTGAGTTACAAGCATCTACAATCCAGGGGATTTAGACACAAAATTTACCTGTGTCTTACTGGAAAATATTTGCCTAAACACTATGACCTGGTTTGGAAGTTTTAGTCTGGAATACAGTGACTCAGTGAGAGCAAACATAGCTTCAGGCCACCTTTCCACCTACTTGACTGGAGTGGGACCAAACAACTCCCAGATCACAGCAGCCAAGAGCTGCCACGAGGATCATTCTCTCAGCTGGATTTCTTGAGATCTCGCTATTTTCCTCATGCACAGCCCAACACATCCCTGAACAGCACTGATCATACTCCTCTCTGGAAGGGAAACCTTCACCTGCTCCATTTATGTCCTGCCCAGACCACTAGAAGAGCATAGAAGTTGTTATACAGCCTGGTCAGGATTCACACATTTCACATTCTATTTCAGAAGATTTGTTATTCCTGCACATTAAATGTAGTACCTGAGATTCACGGTGAACTGGCTCTACGTATACACAAAAATAATTTCAGCTTTTTATTGCCATGAGAATTCATCCTCCACAACTCTGCAGTTTCAGTTACTCAAATTAAACAATAGGGACACTATAACGTTGATGGAAATGTTTCAGCAGTAGATTGCAATATACCGTAGAGAATGCTGAATGTTCTATTCATTATCATTTTGCAAAAGAAATAAAAAACACTAACACAGAGAAGGAAATATATGCTATTGATCCCAGATGTACAAAAAAATAAACGATACTACCATAAAAGTGCCATATATGTTTGAGAATCAACAGGATTGCAGAGGATATGGCCTTCTAAGGCAGGAGTCGGCTTTTGGATCCACAGAAACAGTGTGTCACTTGTGCCAAGGCTAATCTGGAGGGGAAAAAAAAAAGTAATTGAAGCGTTATCACAATGTGCATGGAAAGCAATACAGAAATTAAATTAAAACCATTTGTTATTACCACTAATTGTTTTTAAATTACGCATTAAGTCAATTGGATTCGTGTCGAAGCTAGCTCTGACTTAGGCTGTCATGCCAGTGAAATACCTACTAGATGGAGACTTAGGTTTTAATGGAGCATTAGTTAAAAACAATCACAAGAGTTTACTTAAAATCTTTCAGGCAGCTTACAGATTGACAGATATAAAACAAGTGCAAATCCAATAAACAGAAAATCAACACTAGCAGGTATATTTAACCGATAACCTACAATTATTTACATTTTTATGTATTTCAAGTATTAGAGGATATGGACAGTTTTCAGGAGCATGTTTTCACTTACTGCAATATCTCCTTCTTGAAGTCTCATCCCTGCCAATGATGCTGAAAGCAAAAAAACCACCAGATAAAAAGGTAGTTCTTTGACTCAATTAAGCCCATTATATGAGAGGTTGTAATACATTGGATTCACCATCCCAAAGTTCAATATAAATGGCAAATATGCTCCCGATGGCCTTGGCCTATACACCATAAAAGATGGGCAAAGCATTTGGGTGAGGGAGGGACTTTTAACAAAATCGAAATGCTCAAGACAACAGACTACAGAACTGCATAATTATCTAATGGTTTAGGTATTCAGGTTTAAAAGAGAGTGGACCCTTGATTAACAACACACTTTAAAGGAGAAACACTCCCACTTCCATCAGACTACTCACATATTTATTGGACTAAGCTGGATTTGAATCTCTAGAAGAAAAAACTGGACTCTTGGAAAATGCAGTTTACCCAACTCCCAGAATATGAATGTAAAATATATCATGATGAAGCCTCCATCATGATTCAGACCTGCATATGTTGCTGTAATATGGGTATTTTATTTTCACAGTCTTGAGAAACAGAAAAATTTGCCCTACATTGAAACACTCTCCAGGATTCAAAAAACTGACCCTAAATTATCACCTTCCCTTGTACTGAGATCTATCAGTCTGACAAAAGGACAGCTTTAACTCTCAGAAAAAGACAATGAGATCCATCTCCACCTTTTAGCTGGAAAAGATACAATGGATTTAATTCATATTTTCTAAGCTAAAATGTTGGCAGCTCATAGTAAGGATAGTTTCTTAGGGGCAGGCAAACAAAAACTGAAACTATCAAGAGGCAAATGAATTCATCCCTGATTACTTGGTAAAAGAGACTTAATTTGTCATACACAGCTCATCCAAGACATCTCCGTCTCAGAAGAACCAGTGATGGAAGGGTGTTGGAAAGAAGAATTAATGCTGATAAACACAATATTCTTTCATTGTAAAGGGAGCATCTAAGAATCAGTGAGATTGATTTGGAATTTTAGTACATACATAACCATATTCACTGAATTTTACACAGTTAATCATCTCACCTGGATTGTCTCCTGTAAATGCTACTATTTTACAGTCTGGGCTAAACCCATAACGCTGACTATAATATGGAGAAATGGTCCCCTAAGGAAAGAAAGAAAGAAAGAGAGGAGAAAAAGCTCAAAAAAACTGGAATGTAATCTTGGAATGTATGACATGATGTGTTACAACATAGAACTGAAAAAAAAATAAATCAGCAGCTACAATAACAATTTTGTGCATTTCAGGTATAAATGAATATTTTAAAAAAATATAACTCACTTTTTTTGTTGTTGTTGAGAACCATACAGAAATACTCCCAGATTAGATATTGAAATAGGCTAGTAAATAGCAGCATTTTAGCTTGGGGTTTTCTCCAGTTATTCACATCAAGTAACATAAACACACCTATCTGTTTTGCACATATACATGAATATTAATACATAGAAATTAGAAATTCAATGCAAACATAAGAGGAAACACAACATCACATCACATCACAAAATGCTGGAATATGACCCCTATTATTTTAGAGGTCAAGAACTGTGTTCTTTTAAGCCATATTTGATAACCATAAAAGCCATAGAGAAAAATTAGGAGAAGAAAACTATATGTACAAGGACATCTATAACGATTTCTTATATCTTCCTCTCCTTTACAGATCAGCACTGAATGCAGAGGGATCAGGTGATGGGTATCTATGCTGGTTTACATGTGCTGGGTAGTAACACTAAACTCATTTAGTCTAGGAAACACGAGGCTTGATTTGATTTCACCATTATGCTACACAAACTGAGGAGCTTTAAATATCCCAAATTATTCACAAAGATTACCTCATTAACTCTACAAACTGTTTAAAACAAGGTCTCTGTAAAGAAATGCAAATATGGGGTTGTGTTTCTGCAGTAATAAACACCCATGCACAGTTCTGCAGTGACCAGGTGCTTGTGGGCATGGGAGGGAACCCCAAAGATTCCAATCATTGGAGCATAAACCAAAAATTCTCTCATCATAGCCCAGGGCATGCACGAATCCAAAGACATCAAAGCTATGGTGGATGCCAGCTAATGATTTCCATGTATGCTCTGGCAGACACATTCACAACACACCTGGAAATATTAAATCAAGAAGCTTTGCTCTGAGGATAGCTGCACATGCACTGTGTCTCTCTGCACACACAAATACACTCCAAGAAATGCTTTTAGCACAGCTCTCAGCACAAAGCCCCAGTTGTTGCTTCTAACTCCTCTAGACAGGCACATACCAGGACTGAATGGGATGGTACAGGGCATCCTAGTCTCTCCTCTAATCCAGGTGCACAAGCATCAAGGCAGGACTTTGACCACACCTTTTCCCAAATCTGCAGCAAGTTCATACCAGAACCTACAAGACAGACCAAAACAGGAAGTGTACAGGATTAAACAAAAAGACAGCACTGTATCAGAAAACTCTGCCAACAGAAAATTTACAGATTTATATTTTACATTCAAAGAGAATGGTTTCAGCTCTTCTAAGCATAAAGGATACTGATAATTCAGCCTCTGGAGAGCTTTCACCCGGAAAAGTAGTAGAAAATGCTTCCCTGATGCACAATGCACTAGACAATTCAGTTATTCCCAAATTAAGAGTAAAAAAAAAAATAATAATAATTATGTCTCCTCATCAACTGTTCCTCAAATCATCCACCTTAGATAAAGACTTCACTACAGTTAACTAAAGATGACGCAGCACTGTGACTTGAAGGCATACTGTGCTCACCTGAGACCTAACAGTGAAGAAATCCCTCCCTGGTTGGGATGGCTTTACACTGCTCCAACCTTTGAGCAGAGAAGCCTATAAGTATCTAAATCCAGGCTAACTAATTTTCCTCCATATCGATGTTTCCCTCTTCAGAGACGACAAAAAAAAAATAAGCTTAGAAGTCAAAAAAAAGCACGAGGACAAATTTTCAAACATAGCCTCTAATTTTGAGATTAGTTTGGAAAGTCCAGTTTTGAATACCAAAGTCGTGATTTTCAGAAATGCTGAACAGCCCAGCTGAAAACTGCGACACCTGCAAGAGGGTAACCTTACAACCTAAATAACTGGTTTGGTCATCTGTTTCCTCAGCAGAATTATTACTACATCTAAGGAAGGACTGTGCAGTTTTGGTTTGGTTTCTCATTGCTTTTTCCTCACTGTTTTATTGCCGGTTTAAAAGTTAATTGAAGTTAGTTAGTGGCCATATCTACATAACTTCCTGAGCACTCCACACCCCTTGCTTACATTTCTAAGATGCGTTTAATTGCACGTTTTATTAGACTTCAAAATCTGTATGTGTTTCTGGTTAGTGCTGCTCAGGGACGTGGTAGTCTTATTCCAGATTAACAGCATTTTCATTTAAAAGACCATTTAGCCCATGACTTATTTATCTCAGAAACATAGGCATATTCTTGGTTGAGCACAGTGGAAAACCTGAAATTTCCATTCAGTACATCTTTAAAATCATAAAGATGGTGAAGTTGATGCCATATGCAGTGCCTGTGGGACAAAACTAGGCTTGTTATGCTGGTAGAGGAAAAAAAGGATGCAGCCCACATCTCAGCCAGCACATCACAAGGTTCCAGCAGTGCTGCTTATACTCTGCAGAAGGGCACATGCCTGCAACACACTCCACACATACACTACTGCTGGTTACACAGCCACGAATGAGCCCACCCTATCGACTCCCAGCAGCCTTTTTTACATAGGCCTAATAACAAGTTTAATAACATTTATAAAGGGATTACACATTTGTGCAGTCCAATCCTAAACTCTACCAGCCAGGTCTGGACCTAGTGCTCCACACAGTGTTGTAAACAGAAAGTGTTGAGCTCTCCAGCTGAGACACAGGAATAATCCAAGCTTCTCTCAGTTCTCTGAGGAGGATCACTCTAAAGAGCTAGATTTAAACCCAGCCATCCCCTTCTTCCAAGGGTAAACTGAGTCTTGCCAAGTTAAACTCAGACCAGAGTCACCGTCTGCACTTCTCAGAGGCAGAGGGTGTAAGCAGCTGCATGTTCAATGTTCTCAGGCACAAGAAGGCTTTCTACAAGGAAATACATAAATCTATAACTTTTCCCAGAAAAGTCTCTAATTTAAAAGGCCAAGAACCCCTTCACCCAATTACAATAATTAGTGAGGAACAGAATCTTTAAATAAATAGGAATTTTACTAGGGAAAATTTTACTTCTTGTTTTCTCTGGATTTTTTTGAAAAAAATCTTCCTGCTCCACACCCTGTAAACCTTGAGAAATATTTAACCAGTATCCTCCAATGCAATTTTGCAAGACATAAGGGCAGCCTCCAATCTTTCCTGCATAAAACAGGAAAATCACTAACCTTTATAACTGAAGGTTTATATTATACCAAAAAAACACTTCAGTTTATTGACTGGTAGATACAGTGGCACAAAGACTTTAATGGGCCCTGAGAAAAGAGAGACGAGCTAATTTCCTCCAACCTCAGAAACTCATTTAAAAGATGTGAAACAACTATTTTAGAAGAACTATTAATCTGTTGGCCTGGATTCATCCTATCCGACTGAGGGCATGAAAATCTCTAGTCATTGGAAAGTAAAAACCAGAGCTGAATGCCCCTTTGATTATATGAGGAGTGATGCACACTGAGCTCCCAACTTTAGGACTCACAGTCACAATCTACACCACAAAGTTTAATATATAAAATTAGTAATAATCTGAGAACTAAGGGAAGAAAACAAACAAAGATCAAAGGCAGCCCTTCCACTTGTCACTCCAAATGGATACCTCACCAGCAGTGAAGGTCAAAAGCCAAGGCCATGGTCTAGTAAGGACTGAGGAAAAGGTCAATATGTGGATGAATAGGATTCTGTATTTCGATGCATACTTTTAGCATAAAATGACCAGGAGTACAATCAGGACTTGCTAATATTTATTACATACAAAAAAGTCTAAGTGCTTGAACACTTGGGGAGATGGGGGAGAATACAAACACTTTCATTACAAGGATGGAAGGATGCAGACTAACTGGTTTTATTAATCAACAAAGTAAAGATCAATATTTGCACATGTTTATAAGCAGGTAAGTGCCTCTGTATTACACCCCTCTGGATTGCTTTCTCAGTGAGCTAAAACCCTGAGCAGTGTAACTGCTGACACCTCACAAGCTACGTTAGGAGTAAGTTCAGGCCACCACACTCCTTTTGAAAAGGCCTTGGTCCAACACATCATTTTTTGATAGAACAACAAAAAACAAGTATGCTAAGCTATGATTTGCCTAAGGCTCTTAGAAAAGCATTTCAAAAGATAAAGCTTCTCTAGGTCAAGAGCTGAATTACTGTTCTTTAAGGTGTCTTCTAAAAGAAACAATGCCCCAAGTGTTCCCAAATGTATCTTAGTTTTAACATCTGCACAATATAAATGAAAATAATTCTTCATTCCACTAGAAGGTAATTTCATTTTTTTTTAAAATAAATCACCCGGTGTGCTCAGCCATTCACAAGGAGTGATTTGAACCATAAGAGATTGGACCTTTAAGAAGAAAAGGAAAAAATCCTGAAACTGAATAGCACATTTCCTACAATAACCTGCGAATTTACAGGGATAAGTTATTGTGCAGAGCTAAACAATTTGACAAGGTCTTTTAAAGATGATATGACCCGAAGTTAAACCTACAGAAATGAAGAATAGGTCTATTATCTGAACATTATTTTGAGAGATGCATTTTAAACTACAATACACAGGTGCAACTTAAAAGATCAAGTGAATGGCAAGAAATTCTAGATGACAAGAAAACAAGTTTTTCAGCTGCATCCAAATAACTACTGCACACACTATACTTATATTTTATTACTGGAATTAGAATTCTCTCTCATTATGTCAACAGAAGAAAGGAATGAATGAGGCAAAATTACAATGCTTGAAAATCTTTTGTCTTGTAAAGAGAACTGTAACTGCTTAGTTCTCTTGTCTTTTTCCACACAATTAATAATCTTACATGCTCTAAACAGGAGATAACATTTATTCAAATTCTGTAAATATCCAGAGATGTAACAGAACAGGTTCTCCTGGAGCTCTTTGAAAAACGTGACACGTTTTCTAAGAAAATTTTCCAATTAAGCAAATTTTAAGTGTTCGTAGTTTAAAATATTCTTGGTTTCAACCACTCAAATTTTCATGTTCCTAAATTGAAGAAGTACAATTTTCCTCCACTTGCTTCCAAATAGAAAAGTAACATTATTTTAAAAAACTCACCTCAGGCCCAAGATATTTTTGATGTGTATAATTTTAAACATTTGAATCAAAATTAACACTTCGCTCTCACTGAAAAATTAAAAGCAACATATTTCTTCACAAAAAAAAGCACCTTGAAGATCTCACCATATCTTCTTGAAATACAGGACATGGAGCTATTCTGTGGGTGGCTGAGCAGCTGAAGTGCTCAGTATTTGGGCCTGCTGAGGAGCAAAGTGCAAATCTCTCAGGAGTTATTGTTGCCAATAATACAACAAAAAAAATAAAATTCACCGGTGAAAATACCTGGCAACAGAGCAGAACCAGAAGACAAAGGTAATAATCTCACAAGTGCCACAAAATAAGCATGGATTGCTTTGCAATTTTTAAGGTCTCAAGTATAACTGGAAGATCTGATATCAAGAAAGTTGTCCATTAGCTAAAATTGAGGTGTCCTGTCTTTTCCTATGAGCTTTGGTGGAACAACAAAGGAGAAAAAATGAGTTGGTCTTAACACATGGGTGCCAACTACATCTCTATAATGCAAAAATTCCTTAGAGAGCCTTGTTATCTAACCTTTCAGCTCTGAAATACATCTTCTTCTAGTTTCAGAGAAGGAATCAAAAATGCTATTTAGAAATAACACCACAGCTCCCAGGAAAGTGGTTTCCTTTGTAATTGCCATTTAAAAGCTGGGTAACTGAGATATCACACAATAGAAAAGAGAGACAGTAGCCTTGTCACTTTTTTGTCTTTGTTACGATGAATAGAGAGATACGGAAGATTTTATTTTTTTTAACTGGGTTTAGTACTTTTTTGCTTCATTTATGCTTTTTTTTCTAGTTCATTTTGAAAATATCCTTCTGTTGAAGAACCACACTCCAGTTAGGCGGGGAAACAATAATCACAATAAATTTCATGTCCACATCCTGTGCAACTCTGAGCTAAACCAGCAAACGCAAGAACTAATGTCAGAACTCTGAAATCTAGCTTAAGAAATCCACAACTTTTTGATGCCTTTAAAAGATATTTCAACATCCCCTTATTACATAAAAAAAAACAATTAAAAAAGCTATGGTTTCATTTAAGAATCTTTTCTGTGGATTCATTTTATAGAAGTGGTAATCACAGTATGATGGGGATAGATGAGCACAGCTGACAGCACTGCCAAAAGAAGCAACAAACTGAAAGGAGTAACTTAGCTTAAAATCTAATATACTTGTCATTGATGTTTAAAGGCTGAAAAAAATAGCAGAAACCTTGTCCCCCTTTTATGTAAGGTGGGGATGGAGAGGAAAATTTCCTACTTAATTGTTACTACGAGGAAAGCCCACATACTTACCATCACTGTAATCAATGGGTGCATAAGTTCCCAGGAAAAGGGAGGCTGCAAAGCTACTAACCAAAGAGATTCTCTGCAAGAAAAAGTGAGAGATAGTGAGTCCCATCAGTATTCACTTCAAAGAAAGTAAATAATTAAGTAATTGAAAGCAGAAAATGTTAATAGATGTTTAATGCTAGGCACAGAAAACACACAAAAATACACCTAGAAGGATTATTCAGTTCTGACTGTCTCAGTAATACAGCAGATATCAATCCAGAAGTAACTGCATTATAAGAGCTGTTAATAGCTTTGCATTCTGAACATGCAAAACACACCTAGTATATTAGCATACTCTGTGTTATCGTTAATTAATTCACAACTTCGTTGTATTACAGAATCTCATTTCAAGGGAAAACACTTTCTAAGGAAAAAAAAAAAAACAAATCACAAAACCACCTGTATGCTGATGACAGGGGAAATGCCCAGAAACCATGCTCTGGTCCACCCCAAGCGCAGGTCTGTAAGTTTTTTAGAAGCTCTGGCAAAGTTCTGCCAGCACCTTTATGTGACTCCTTGCCTTCCTCCCAGCTGAGACCCCAGACCTCCCAGGAATTACTCCCAGGAGATGGTAATAATAGGCTTTAAACTGAACTGCTACCTGCAGCTCTGCCTCAGGGTATGTTCCAACTGCATTAAACTCAGCTGCAGGGCTTCTAATACTGGCCAAAAAATGCCCCAGCCATATGACACAACACAATGATCCAACATGAACTTGCTTCCACTTCACATCTGCCATTTGAACTCTCAAGTTAATCAGCTGCCATCAAGCTTTCTGCATGATCCAGCATTGTCTGTTCCCAAGAAGCTGGCACAGAAGCTGACAAATTCCTTATTCTGTGCTGTGACTAGTTGAGAAGAAATATGATTGTCACCCAATAACTGAACAGAATCCAGTCTCTACTGGTCCAGTGAGTCAGCAGTGACAGGTGTTTTATTAATGGTCACAAACCCACTGCTTCACACAGCATTCAAGGACAGTCCACAGCCAGAGCTCTGAGAGGTGCTTATAATGGCCAGGAAATTTAATGATGCCCTTCATGCTTCTCTCCCCAAGAATATATCACATTTTGCTTAGATAACAAAGGCCTACCTTCTGTGGTGCCCCAGTGGGCACTAGCTGCCTGAAATGGAAGGGAAAAGGATGAAGTTAAACTGTGAATCAGCCAGTTTAGCAAGCTGACCTACAGGAGGAAAAACATCCACCTTCCACATGTCGTTGAGATTGCCAAGCTGCTAACAGCTCAAGTGCTTCTTCTTGAGGGTCCCCAGGAGCAACGCTGGCAGGGAGATATTTTGGACTTGAACACAACATCTTGCATAAGTTTTATTGCTAAAAGGTGCCATCAATGCAACCAACCCTCAAAGACTGAAATTGGCCTGACTAGTTCTCGATTCCACAGACCCATTTCCCCCCATTAACGTATGTTTCTCTAAATTTAGTCTGAAGCTTATGCTCAGACTGTATTAATGTTCTGTTTCATCCCACACCTTACTAGTGTAAAGCTTATACAATGAAAACGTGTAAGAAGAAGAAAAAAAAAAATTAAAAATTAAGCATTCTCACACAAAATATAGATCAACTTTGCAACTCACTTTCTCATGAAATTAACTGTTTCATGCAGGGGTGAGATCTTAAAAAACACAAAAAAATATGATTAATGCTATCAAGAACTGCAGTAATACAGGAGTGGCCTGGCTTCACGGGTCTGGATGTTTGGCATATTCTAATCATAGGACAGGAGTCTTTCTCTCATTTGCATCATTTTTCCATGGAGTTTTTACTTGCTGCAAGCCATGGTATTTCGGTCCCAGCTAGATACAGAGACATCAAACTGAAACAGTAATGGAACTGCAAGTTGATTTCTGAAAATTAAAAATCAGAAGGAAACCAACAAAATTATACAATTAATTTGTACTGATAGAATCAAAGTAACTCCTCAGTGGAAAATGGAAGGCACTTGGCCTTTTTGGATTTCATGAGGTTTGCACAGGCCCACTTCTCCAGCCTGTCCAGGTCCCTCTGGGTGGCATCCCTTCCCTCCAGTGTGTTGACTGCAGAATTGCTGAGGGTGCCTCAATCCCACTGTCCATGTTGTGATAAAGACATTGAACAGCACCAGTGTCAATACGAACCCCCGAGGAAACACACTCTTCACTGGTCTCCACTTGGACATCGATCGCTTGACCCCAACTCTTTGAGTGCAGCCATCCAGCTAATTCCTTACCCACCAAGTGGTCCATTCATCAAATCCATGTCTCTCCAGTTTAGAGACAAGGATGTTGTGTCAAGTATTTTGCACAAATCCAGACAGGTGACATCAGTTGCTCTTCTCTCATCCACCAGTGCTGTAATCCCATCACAGAAGGCACCAAATTTGTCAGGCATGATTTGCCCTTGATGAAGCCATGTTGTCTGTCACCAACCACCTCATTTTCCATGTGCCTCAGCATAATTTCCAGGAGGATCTGCTCCATGTCACACACAGAGTTGAGGCTGACCGGCCTTCCTGTCTCTCCCTTATTTCTCTTTGTAAAAATAGGGGCTATGTTTCCCCTTTTCCAGTCAGTGGGACCTTCACCAGACTGCCACAACTTCTCAAATATGATGGATAGTGGCTTAGCCATTTCATCTGCCAGTTTCCTCAGGACCCACGGACATATCTTATCAGGTCCCATGGACTTGTGCACCTTCAGGTTCCTTAGATGATCTTGAACCTGACCTTCTCCTACCCTGGGTGGTTCTTCATTGTCCCAGGCCCTGCCTTTGCCTTCTGTGACTCAGGTGATGTGCCTGGAGCTCTTGCCAGTGAAGACCAAGGTAAAAAAGTCATTGAGTATCAGGCCTTCTTCATAGCCTGGGTAACCAGGTCTCCCACTTCCCTTCAGAGAGGGCCAACATTTTTCAGTCTTCCTTTCATCACAAACATACCCACAGAAGTTTTTCTTGTTGCCCTCAATGTCCCTGGTCAGATTTCATTTTTTCAGGGCTTTAGCTTTCCTAACCTGATCCCTGACTGCTCAGACAATCTCTCTGTAATCCTTCCAGATCACCTGCCCTTGCCTTCACCCTCTATAGGCTTGCTTTCCGTGTTTGAGTTTGTCCAGGAGCTCCTTGTTCATCCACACAGGCTTTCTGATGTTTTTGCCTGAGTTACTCTTTGTTGGGATGTATCCCTTGAGAGCTTAGAAGAGGTGATTCTTGAATATTAACCAGCTTACAAGAGCTTATATCCTTCCATTCCAGCACTCCAATCACAGGAGCCATCCCGCCGTGTCTCCATGAGGCCAATAGGACGATAACCCTGCAGGTGTGTGCACATCTCTAACTCCTCTTGTTTATACCCCATGTGTTTGCACAGGCATTAAAGCTGGCCCCCCAGTGAAGGAGATTTACTGGCTGATGATGCTCTTCAAGTGCTCTCCTGCCATCCCTCTCCAGGCTCTGGGTATCTATTTTCAGCACTGGCATCAAACTGGTAGAACAGGGATGGATTGAAGTTCCCCTCCCCCAGCAACTTCAGTTTAAAGCTGTGTTCACCAGCTTGACAAATATAACATTCAAAATAGAACTGATGTCTGTTTTTAAACTGCCCAGCTACTAACAATTTAACAAAACAAAAAAAAAATATAATGCTCAATTTCAGGCTTAAATTCAAACACAAGAATCAAAATACTCTTTAGTAAAAAGGTCTGTAAAAACATCCCCACAAAATTAATTTTAGAAGATTTTCGACTGTGTTTGCCAATAAAGGTATTGAAGTTAAGCCAACCTCAGTTTGCTTGTAGACCTCAGGATTCTGGCTGTAAATCTTTGCTATCTGGTTTCCTGTAAAACGCTGAGAAAGAAATGCAAACGCTTAGAAACACAAACCCTAAATGGAGTCAATAATCATTAACTCTGTGTAATGAGTTCAGTACATTGCACTTTGGATATTTAATTTGCCTGATGCATGATGAAAGTCAGTGCACAGCAGGCAATCTGCACTAAACAGTGTATAACACATGGTCTCATTATGAGAATTTTGTTCACCTTTTGAAAAAAAAGGCAAGAGAAAAAGCATTACTACCCCTAGTTTACATTTCAGAAATGACAGTTCAATGGAATGAATCAGACTTATTCTGTGCACAGGAACAAGCACAGTTCAAATACTGCCTTCAAATCCCTGAAAAGCTTTAAGCTATATGATCTATGTACCTGCCTGTGAGGTAGGTGAATTGGGAGCAAAGCAGGAGGTTTCATACTCAAAGCAACAACTCCAGCATAGGCTAAAAATAGCTGTAAGAATTTTTTTTTCATCCAAATATTATATCAAACAATAAAAAAAAAAACTTGTAACATTGAAAGCTAACATTTAACAAGTTAAAAATAAATTGCTACTAGTATGTGAAGTCTAATTTCAACACCAGCCATAAACCTTGCATGACAATTCAAAAACAAAATCATCCATTTGGGGGCTTAAAGCCTTATTCTGTTGAACCAACAGTAAGAGTAGCCAGGTGCTGAAATGCCTCCAGGGAACATTGAAAGGTCAATCTTTAAATTGCAGAAGTAACCTAGAGCAGTGACCCACAAATAGGTGGATGGATTTACCCCAAATAAACCTGTAACACAAACTGGATTGCCATCCCAATGGAAATGTGGCTGCACAAGATGCTCCCAGGGGACAACCAGGCCCTGAGACTGCAAGCAAGGCCACCAACCAGTGCATTTGGGAACCACTAGGCAAATGCTCACTCCAACTGCCTCCTGCAGCAAAATTCCCAGTGTTTGGTTAATTTCACTGCAAAATTTCCACATCTTCCTTTGTGAGATTACTGCAAAAAACTCCCTTTTTCACAGTTAATGGCTGATGGTTACCTGGTGCCCTATGATGGCAGAATTGTTCCCATCACAAGGTTCTGCTGAGGACTTTCTCTCCACTCATTTCTCACCTCATAGGCCCGGGAGCCGGTGATACTCGCCAGGTGCTGGGCTCCCCCCACGGCTTCCTCCAGGGCACTGCACTGGGCAGCTGTGCTGGAATCCATCCATATGGGACTGTTACTGACAGAAAAACACCCCTGTAAAGAACAATGTTCTTTATTAGTAAGTCTGATCTCTGAGAAATCCCCACTAGAATAATAAAAATAGAGCAGCCGTACGTTATCAGCTCACTGCTCAGTTCTCTGAGATGCCTTCTGGTTTCCTCTTGATAATTACAAAAAGTAGATATTGGGCAGCACGTTAGTCAGTGGTGAAAAGTTCAACCCAAACTTTGCATCAGAGGAAAACAACAGGCTTTTTCTGCTGTTACTTCACAGCCCCTGCAGCACGATGTCTCAGTAGACTCCTCCA
This sequence comes from Corapipo altera, assembly GCF_003945725.1. Classification (NCBI taxonomy): domain Eukaryota; kingdom Metazoa; phylum Chordata; class Aves; order Passeriformes; family Pipridae; genus Corapipo; species Corapipo altera. The sequence goes on along the minus strand of NW_020884897.1, from coordinate 10,310,528 downwards.
GTAGCCAAAACCCCAGCCCCTTTTTGGACTCCTCTCCAAACAATTAGATTGTCTTTCCACAGCTCCACTAAATTTCTCTTTAATGACTGGCATAATCATTTGGAAATACAACTGAGACTTAGTACATCACCAGAGAGTATTTTAATCCCATTTCCATGAGCAATGGATGAGATAGTTCCAAAACTAATCATTTAATACATTGGTTACACAAAAGTCTCCCTTTCAACATACAACTGACCTTAATGACCATGAAGCAAAGAAGGTAAGGGTCTTCCAGAAGAAAGTTGGTTCCTCCCTATTATTCTTTTTAAATAAAAGTTTGCCGATCACACACAAACAAAATGTTGGGGTTCAACAATGTACTTGTTAGGAGTTTGTATCCACAGAGCATTACACTTCCATCCTTTCAGAGTAAGTGTAAACTGGGCTATTTATTTTTTTTACATATATATATATATATAAAATATATATTATATATATAATAAATATATATTATTTTTATACATATATAATCTAATGAAATCACAAGCACTGAAAGTAAACTCAGGTACAATAGTCTTTTTCATAAAAATTTTTGGTCAATACAAATATATATATATATATACACATATATATATACACACAAAAAATTAAGTATTTACAGGTTGTTTACAAAAAGATTACGTTTCCTAAAAGAACAAACAGGCTGTTACTCTAACACAGAAATATTCTGGGACACCCACTGGCACCTGTAAGCGTTTAAAGAAGAATATACTGTCATACAGAAGAAAATAAAATGTCAAAAGCCCTGGAGCTGAAGGAATAACTACTACATTTCATTTATGCTGAAGGGGCATGAGACTCAGCCAAACAGGAGGAAAGGTTTGCAAGGAGAAAAGCAATGTGTAAGCATCAGAAAAAGGACAGTGTAGCTCTCCCTTCAGAGATTTTGTGCACATTACCTTTAATGACTGATGTAAAGGCAATTCAGATGATGCATTCTTTAAAATTTGGATGCTTCCTTTTTTCCAGTACACACTCCCATGTTGCTGTAGGAGATACAAAAGCAGAAGTTGGAGATGTTCTCCCAAACAGAAGTTGCAGATGCCCTCCCAAGCTGCAAAGTTCATATCCTGATCTGAATTTTGAACTTGAGAGACAAGAGAACTCTCTTCAAACTAGGACCAAAAAATGCACCTTTTCAAATCAAGTGTGTCATTAAAAGACTCTAAGATTGAGCAAACCATGTACTAAACCAGAATATTATTTTTAACTACTGAAAACTCTAGTGGGAACTGTTACTATACTGCTAATGGCATTAGATACTTCTTTGAAGGCTCCAAGTTGTAGCCAGGGCTCAAAGTCAAGACTTAGTTCTCTGCTACTTCAGCACAGCTCCCTGATTCATCAGTGACATGCCTACCCACCTTGTTGGAGGCTGGCTAAAATAAAGGGAATACAGGCAATCTGGAAATAAATTTCTTTTTTTCACTTGAGTAAGCTGAGGTTACTTGTCAGTCCCTCACTTCTGTTCCACTGAAGAATTCACAACAGAGACCTTCATACCAGCTACAATTTTCAGACACTTTGCTCAGACTTTCAGCTGCCATCTATGAAATGTGGAGATCAAAGCAACAGTTTTGATTAATTAATGCCAGATAAACTAAGATGAATAACCTGTACCTCGCATGTCAGAATTAACTATCGCTTTGATGCTGTTCTCATCCTGGATATCACCTGTGAAATGCTGTTTCACCAGAGAACCAGCAGACTGGCTCACTGACTAAATGTCAGGGTAGGTTTTATAAATCCCAAGAAAAGACATTATGCACTACAGGCTAAATCATGGCAGCATCTTTGCCATTTCTGCCTCAAAGACTCATATTGTTTGGGTTTTGTTGTTCTCAGTAAGATCTCCTTTCTAGCCAGTGAAAAACTCTGCTCAAGAGGATGTTAATATGCTTTTAGCAAACTGTGTTCCCCACTGTTTTTTCTACCCCATTTTCCACAAGCACCTGGATCTGCTGAAGTTCAAAATGATCCCTGTCATTTCAGAATCTGTATGCACAAAGAATTAAAACAACAGGAAACCAAGTACTTATGCACTACACTGATCTAAACAACTGCACTGTAAACCTCATCCTCCACTCCCACTATCTTGTAATGATTGCTCTGTGTGCTTCAGGTGTCAAGCTGCCCTGAGAAATGTGTCTGTGAACAGTTACACAGAAGCTTTTTTCTTAATTTATGCCATTATGGTCTTCTGAAATACAATTATTTAAATTAAATTTATCACTGTACCTTATACTATACTGAAGAAATGCAGTAAGACTGATTTTTAATTTATAAACTAACCTGGCCAGCACCAGACAAAGCTCTGACTTGAGAAAAGTTAAAGCCTGAAGACTTCATCTTTTCCAAGATCCTATCCAGGGCCTAAAACAGAAAAATAGAATCAAGAATGATTGTAACGAGCTATCAAATTATGCATACTCACAATCTGGAATTAAACAATAAATTCATGTCATCACTGATAAGAGTTCATTGGCAGATAATGAGAAATTAGCTAATGACTATAGACTTCTCAAGAAGTTGCATAAATTAATTTATTAAGTAAGAGTCCATAAAGGAAAAAATTGAGTCACACAGGGGAAAAATAAGGTCTTTAAAGAAGCTGAATCACAAAGATCCATTCTTTGAAATCTAAATAAGAGGCAAGAGTTAAAGAATTCCAATTCATTAAAAAGCACTTTCAAGAGTGCCAGACACAAAGCAGGATTATCTTTTTCTGTTCCTACTTTTGGAAATCTCTGAAATCTTAACAGGGTGAATCCTGCACTCCATCCTACAAGACATGAGTAACCTCAATACCACTACCTCCAGTATCAGCTAACTCACAGATTCTTTAATATAAGGCCAATTCAAGTGAAGTTCATTCTTGCCTGAAGAGCTTCATTTTTCTGAAGTTTAAAATCAAAAATTAATTTATATTTACATAGTTTCACTTAGATCACCATTTCCCTGACTGTCTGGACAAACAGGGCACTGCAAGACTTCCAAAGAAACATCATATACCTATATCATCATACTATTAATTTTATAATTACAACTGCTGTAATTTTATAATTACAACTGCTCCTCTTCATTGTGGCTTAAAAGACCAACCGCAAGCAAATTTACCAAACCTTTGTCAACTACTGTGGATCACAGTATTTCTGTGGCTTGGGTAGCTGGGGGTTCTGTGACCTTTCAAATATTTTAACTATTGAAATGCCCTTAGCAAGACAGATTTACATAGTACCATGTGAGAGCAAGTGTTGCAGACTCTGCACCGAAGCAAGGAAGGCCCTGTTTTAAAACAGAAAAGAATGCTGTACTTCAAAATAAACATCAGTCAAAGTGACTGGGAATCACTTTCACTGTCTACCAGTTGTGACATCAATTGGTTAGCAGAGCTTATTCTAAAAAAAAAAAAAACCAGTTTAGGTAACCTGGATGCTACAAAAACACAGATTTAAGCCAGGTAAAGTAACAGCTGCCCCTTTAGTGTACAAAGAAAAAAGAGGGAAAATGAGGGAAAGTCATGAAGGTATTTCTCATACACAGAGTGCTGGAACAGTAGAGAGTGAAGAAACAAACAAAAAAAAAATCAAACTGTTAGCAACTTCCACTTTTTGTTGATAGCATTACTATTTGCATACCAAAGACACAGAATAACACTTAAAAGAAACGGAATATAAGGAAAAGAACTATGTTGATTTGAGTGATGAATTTCACTACTGCTCAGAATAAATTTCCATTTCTGTAACAGCAAAGAAGAAGGTGAACTATATAAAACTTTTTCATACCTTGACCCACATGAGCACAGGAGAAGTGACTGTCAGTCTGTCACTGTGAATATAGACTCCACCTTGAGTCCTACAGAAAAACAGAATTTTCTCTTGGTAAATTCTGTTTTGTTTTTTTTTCCCTGACAAGCAAAGTTCTTCAAGATTATTAATGACCAAAGAGAATTTGCAAGGGTTTTTTTTTTTTTATGTTATGAGAAAGGATCAGTGTTTGAAACATGAAAAAGTAAAAGCCAGATCCTAGGAGGTGACATGTTTGACCCAATTGTAAAGTAAATAATTTTCAAAGAAAGGCCCTGATCTTGAATTAAGGTCTGAGATAGAGCCCAGTGCTGATACTACTCATTGCCTCCGTGTAATTCGTGGTTATTTCTGACTGTCACCATTTTTGAATTGAACCTCAAAAAGGAAGTTTAACTTTTGCTGTTAAACCATCAAGTAAATAAATGTACTTTATTGAAACTTGTGACTGGAGGATGACATTTGTCAATTCTAGTCTATTGCTGAAGTAAACAAATACTGTCATCCTACATTTTATTGTGGGATTTGGAACAACTCAATTTGTCTCCAAATGTCTTTTAGACATTCTCCTCATGTAATTTTCTTGCTGTTAGGAGAGCACTCTGCCCTGACACAAAGGCAGTGCTTACTTTCATGTCCCAAAAAAATCAAGTCATACCCATGAGTCTGAAGTTCCCAAAAAAGAAAAAAAAATGGTTTATTTATATGTAATACTTTGGGGTGTATTTTCTTAATTTATTTCCTTTTGGGAGCTCTTGCCATATTTACATACAAGGAAGGCAAGAGCATATACTACCCTCGCCAAGTATGAAACATGAACATGGCATGACCTTTTTCCATGCCTCTATACATGCCAATGAGATCAAACAGACTCCTCACCCCAATCTCCAAAGTTTTAAATTACATTATCCAGGTAAAATACAAAAAGCCTTACTTAAATTCCGGAAGGTCCTTATCAAAATGAACATTATCCTCATAAATGACTCTCAGCTGTTCATCAATAGCAATGACTTTCAACTAGAAGATATAAAACAGGAAGTTAACAAAATCTAGCAATAATTAAATAGCACTGATAACTCATTTATAATAATTCAATTCCCACAGACAAAATGGAAAAAAAAGATCACCGCAATCCATACACCTTGCTGAAAGTATGGGCACAATTTTACATTAAACAAGTTATGTGAATAATATGTCACCTATTCAGCAACATGTATTTTTATTTGTGTGTATTCTGTCTCCTCATTTTCTTTCTCCTCTAATGAACAAGATCGAGCTGCAGGCATTTGCTAAGAAACAGCAAACAAATTACCAGGTTTGTAGCTTGCATCATAGTAACCAGTTTTGCAATTTCTCCAAAGAATACAGTATCTGAGATTAAAGATGCCATATACCTTTTTTTTTTCCCCTTCTTTTTTTGGCCTCATTTTACCAAGGAACTTAACAGACCCTTAGGGTACCTTGAGGACCTTCCCTGCTCCCCAGATGGTGAGTAAATGAAACTCTCCCAGTCTGGCAAAGCTCAGAGGGCTCTACACAAGTGTATTCTGAACTTATGCAACACACAGAAAGCAACATCCAAAAGGGTTACTCCATAAAGCTGAGCCTTCTTTTCAGCACAAATTAGAAGAGTACCACAACCTTTCCTCCTCTGTATTCACTTAAGTTCACCTAGTTCAGAAGGAAAATAGTAACAATCAAGAAGAAAAGTGAGAAGGTAGCTCATGTTCTGCACCTATTTCAACAAGAGAGAGAGTACGAAGTGCTGTTAAAGGAACAGACAAAAAAAAAATAAAACCCAAAAAAAACCCTACAAAAACTAAGTTCATCTTAAGGAGTTATATTCAAATAACAAGGCCATCCCTATTTTTGCCATACTAAAGTAGGGCCATTACCTATGCACTGGCACAGTGCACTAGCTCAAAAAATGTCTCTGACCCACTGCAGTCTAGTTGGCTCTCTGCTTGCAGCACATCCCCTTCAAAGCACTTGATCAACCTAACCTGGACGTGTCCTTTCAAGCTCCCAGACTTCAGCACCATAACAGTGATTTATGCTCAAACACCTGTTATTAACATATTCAGGCCTCTGCACAACTTCAGCAGTTTCTATTCAAGTGTGGCAATACCCAAATGTGTTGACAGTTCAGAATTTCAAGCAGCAATCTGAGCATCCAGGTTCACAATCCTACTAGTCTTGATTCCCATGAGGACACTGGAAAGCTGGATTTGGGTGCGAATCACAGCTCCTATAAGAGCAGGCAGAGGGGTGTCCATGTAGTCTGAGTGTAGAGAAGTGTCCCAGCACTCCTTTTCAGGATATTAAACACACCCCTAGCAGGATGGGGAAGCAGGACACATTAGGACATGCAACCCACAGTTTCAGACACGATATGGGGCAAACAGAAAGGGACAAAGAATGCACTTATGCAGGTGAAGGGGACATGAGAACAACCATGTTGTGCCCATAGCACATAAACATCTTAAAACACGAGGCACTGGGAATTATTATGGCCATAAAACAAACCACAAGAAATTCCTCTTCAGCACGAGGAAGAACTTCTTTACATTGGGGATGGTAGAGCACTGGAACAGGCTGCTCAGGGAGACGTTCCAAACCCACCTGGACACATTCCTGTGTCACCTGCTCCAGGTGACTCTGCCTTGGAAGGGCAGTTGGACTGGGCTGATCTCCAGAAGTCCCTTCCACAGAATGACAAAATCAGTCAGGTTGGAAGGGACCACGGTGGGTCATCTGGTCCAACCTCCCCGCTTACGCAGGGTCGACCTAGAGGACGTGGCATAGGATTGCGTCTGGATTGGTCTGGAGTATCTCCAGTGAGGGAGACTCCACAACCTCTCTGGGCAATCCAGCCATAAGGACTGTGTGACTGTGAATTATTTGGCATCAGCTGCGGCAAGACGGAGCGTCTGCGAGCCCCGGGCACGGAGCATCGCTCTGCTCCCTCCATCCTGTGTGAGCTCTGGGCATGGAACACCCGCTCCGCTCCCTGCATCCTGTGTGAGCTCTGGGCATAGAACACCACTCCACTCCCTGCATCCTGGGTGAACCCTGGGCATGGAACACCGCTCCGCTCCCTGCATCCTGTGTGAGCCCTGGCCATGGAACATCGCTTCGCTCCCTGCATCCTGTCTGAGCTCTAAGCATGGAACACCGCTCCGCTCCCTGCATCCTGGGTGAGCCCTGGGCATGGAACACCGCTCCGCTCCCTGCATCCTGGGTGAGCTCTGGGCATGGAACACCCGCTCCGCTCCCTGCAGCCCCGGCCGGGCCCGTGAACAGCCCTGTAAAGCAAATCCGCCGCTGGGAGGAGGAAAAGGGGAACGGAAGGCTCTGAGATGGGACGGAAGCCGCCCGAGGAGGAAGGAGCTGAGAAGAGGAAGGCCTGTCCCCGCTCTGTGCTGGGGGCAGCGCAGCGGCCGCGGTGGCGGCGGTGCCGCCCGGACCGCATCGCCCGCATCCCTCGCATCCCCCAGGGGCAGCCCCCGCTCCCGCCGCGGTCGGACCCTCCCGGCCGGCCCAGCCTCGCTCGGGGCAGGGCCCGGGGAAGCCGGGGCGGCCCCGGCCCCGCCGCCCTGCGCGCAAGGGGCCGGCCGAGGGAGGGGAGGGGAGAGCAGGGCGGGGGAGGCGGCGCGGTACCTGCTGCGTGCTGAAATCCCAGCCCAGGTAGCAGGGAGAGGCCATGGCACGGCCCGGCACGGCCCAGCACGGCCCTCACTCTCACCCGGGAGCCGGGGCAGGGAGTGGGAAGGGGGTGGCTCTGCTGGCCCGGCCTCCCCGGGCAGGAGCCGCCAGCCCGGCCCCGCGGAGCGGCAGCACCGCGGTTAATGAGTGCTGGGAGCGGGACCAGCCCGCTCCCGACCCCGCACGGAGGGGCCGGGAACAGCTCGGGCGGGGGGTGAGGCGATGGTGAGGTTGAGGTGATGTGGGGTGATGAGATGGGGGGGTGATGAGATGGGGGGGTGGGGAGGGGGGGGGGGGTGATGAGATGGGGGGATTGTTATCCCAAACGCAGGCTTGCTCCCCGGTTCACAGCACCAATCCACACACCGAGGCGAAGTATTTCTGTATTTTACTCTAATTTGCACAAAGTAGGGCACTCAGTGGTAACACACAAAAGTCTGGGTCACCAGTCACCAAAACTTTACACTATTAATATATTTTAACAAACCGAGGCATCGGCTTTCATTGGTTACAATTTACATAAGTTTTCTATTAATTAGTACTCAACCCCGTATTTGCTAGTTATCTCTCTCACTTCTCATACTAATTAGTCCACAAGCAGAGTTCTTCCCTGCATTTCAGTCTGGGGTGTGCTTTGAGTGGGTGGTCAGTGAGTCGGTGGTCGTGATCACCCACTACCTGAATTACCTATCCCTCAGTTACTGCTCAGTCCTGCTGACTTCACTCCTAGTGGCTCTTGTTCACCTTTGGATTGTCTTCCCTCTTCCTTAAAACAGCAGATTAGCCAAGCATACGAAATTCACAATGCAACAGCTTAATCATAACTGTCCAGCTACAGCTACTGATTAACAACTAAAAAAAAAAAAAAAAATTGCAAAGGTTGATTCAAACCCTTGTTCAAATCTTGAGGGGCTCGGTATCAGGATGATGTGATGGTGGGATGATGTGACGGTGGGTTACTCTGTGCCAGGCCTATGCATGGGGCTGCTGAGCACCAGTAACCAGTGCCTGTAACGTGGGGATCCCCAGTGGCAGCACCTGGGCCAGTGCAGAGACTACCCAGGAACCAGAACCAAAACAACCTCAAACCACAGTCCAAAGGAATTAATGAAATTTTAATATCCCATCACTGTGTGCCAGCCATGTTGTGGTATCACACTCTGATCGGCGCAAACACACAAAGTATTCCATTAAAAAACACCAAATTGTTTCTTTGGCTGAAGTTTTGTTTTCTAGTTTGCCTTTTTTCAGCTGGGAGGGTTGGGGAGGTTTTAGGGTTTTGTGTTACCTGTCACAGTATGTGATGAGCAAAGTGGAATTGCTTAATCAAAAGAAGGGTCATGTAAAATACACTTCCATGCTGCAATCAAGGCAGTATCTCAGCAGAGCTTTAATGAAGTCAAATAGGTTTTGCATGCCCAGGATCCTAAACTGTTTTAACAGTACAAATACTTAATTTGAAATGCCTTTCAAGTTATAATAAAAAATTTTCTCATATACTGAACATTTTAAATAGTCCCACTGGTTTCTCAAAGCCCTAATTCCCATGGGTTTATACTTTTAAGATTTCTGGTTATTATTGCAAAGAAAAACCTTTAAAATATTAATGGCCATCAGGTAGTGGTGGAATTTCCCTTCTCTTAAGGGGAAGGAGCTTAAGGGGAAGGAGCTCACGCTGGATGAACCTGTTCCGAACAAAGGTCTCACTTAACCAGAGGCTGCGAAGGAAATAATGTTTTCAAAATGTTACCAAGAATGGTTTCCTTAGTGTAACTTATACCAGAAAACAAAGGATCAAATAACACACAGAGGCTGGGGGTTTTATTAATGCAGAATGTAACTGGTGAGCCAGGGAGGAGTGGCTTGCTCGGTCCTTTCACTGGCTGCATACTCCCTATAAACAATTAACAGGTTCAGAGGCTGAGGCTTGAAATGCTGCAATTTTCAGAAGGTAATTACTTGCAAAAATGAAGAGAAACTGAAGTCAGTTCTGAAGAAAGCTGTAAGAATGATAAATTACTTCAGAAAAAGAGATTAGTGGATTGTAATTTTTTTTTTTTAGGGAGATATTGGCTAGTAGAAAAGAAACAAGACTGTAAATAAAGCAATCTTATGAGGATGTAAGAATCAGTTATATTCTTCAGCAATCAGATCAGAAGAATAGTCCCAATTAACAGGAAATCATTTGACTTAAACAGCAGAGAAAAGTTGGGGAATAACCACTCTCGTGTTACTAGATCTCCTTTAATTAGGAACAAGGGCGACAAGGCAACTCGGTAAGAAAATTCATCAGAGGACAAAGTGGGAATGTTATTGTTGCTACTTTCACTTTTCATGTTTTTCAAAAGAAAATAAGGAAGTTTGGAGAATCAACGCCTTACCCAGTCACTCTGTTGCCCATCCTCCCATCAAGGCAGCGTTCTCTCAGATTTATTACTGGTGTATGGAAAATGTGCATTGCTGCTGTTCTTCCTGCATTCAAGTTTCTTGAAAGCAAACAAGGTTTAGCTCTGCATTTATCAGTGAAGTTGCATTCATGTACTACTAATGTTTTAGCACTGACAAATCCAGAATTTCCAGAGGGGACGGACAAAATGTCGGTTATAATTGAAATGTCACCACTGCAGATTAACAGCTTGAGGCAAAGCACAGATTAATCACTCAAGACACACACAGCAGAGTAAAGGGAAAAGTGAGTTTATTCCCCTTTTCCTATTAACTAGTTTCTGACCTGATGGAGAAGCAATACTTCCATGCTCTCCTAGGCCCTTGGCTATCTAGATAAATTATAACTAGTATGCCAATTAGTGCTTTTTTTTTCTTCCCCCACTGTCAAGTTAACTGCAATTGTATATTTATTTCAACTCAATGCAAAATATAAATTAACCGTATTCCACATTCCTACATACTGAGATTTTTTCATTTTTTATTCTCACTTCCAGTATCAAAACCTGTCTCTGATCTCAGCTGCACCCTGATATGAACTTAGGTTTAACTGCATTCTTCAGCTTTGCACAGGGGAACTCCTTCAGAAACAGTGATAGCCCAACTTCCAGGCTTCATTATCATCACATCATCTGAGACATGCCAACAAGCTAGAGAGCAGCTAGACCAGACCTTTGATATAAATTAGGATGGCTATACTGACAGCAGTCCAGCTATCCTGATTTATACTGGCTACATAATTTAATGGGATGTGGAAATACTCACACCTTCACAGGAAGTAACAGAAGTCCATGGGCAACCACAAAGCTACCAGTCTTTCTACTTCCAGCAGTACATTTTGGGCACCTAACTAGCTATTTTAAGTAGCAGGGCAGCCAAGTATTTCTAAGGCCCCAACAAGTACTTTACATTTGTACAGCAGCATAGGTTAGCACAGCAGAAGCAATGGGACAAGCAAGAGTTGTTGCCCATACAGACATCAGTTATGTACATGCAGTAAGCCACAGCAGCCCAGTTAGACCAAGCATCATTAGGTCTGCTGGCACAATTATCCTTTTTCCTAATAAGAAATCTTGTAGCTCTTTAATTAGCCTCACAAACATCAAACATAGTAAGCTGGGGCAGATACACGCCAACCTTTTTGCCAAGTAGCCTTAGCCTCACGTGCACTGCTGCTAATGAGGTGGGATATGTTTACAATGTTAAGCTCCAAGTAACAACAATAACACATTAACACATCACCTTAAAAACAGAAAAAAATCCCAGCCTGAGCACTAGACCTGCCAGCTGGAACGATACCTGAACAACAGCAATGCTCTAAAGGTCATTCCCTTTCTACTTAGCATTGCAAGTGCTCTTATCACAAAATCTCCAGCAATGTTTAACCAAGAGAATAAAAAGTACCACAGTACCATAAATTAAAAGATGACATTTCTGATCTTTTTATTGAGATGGCATTATAACACCAAAAATGTTTTCCTTTCCTAAACATGCACTTACCAGCTGAAGTTACTTTTGCACATGATCTTGGGGTAACCATTATGATTGTCCATACCTCCAAACACTGTGGAGAGTCTTGTTATTCCCTCAGCAAGAATAAGTACTTGATGTTTCCAAGCAGTGGATCGAGGTGCTGTTATCCACAGTAATTTCACTGACTGTGCTGGGAACGCCTGAACATGAGGAAGAATAATGTGCGGGTGACCGAGCACTGGAACAGATTGCCCTGAGTGGTTGTGGAGTCTCCCTCACTGGAGATGTTTCAGAGCCATTTGGACACAGTTCTGTGCGACGTGCTCTAGGACAACCCTGCTTGAGCAGGGACGTTGGACCAGGTGACCCACTGGGGTCCCTTCCAACCTCCCCCGTTTTGTGATTCAATGAAAGCACGTACAAAGATCCAGCAAAATCCCTGGGCACGAGTTCCACAAGAGGAACCCAGAGCACAATTGTTACTCAGAGACTGAAAATGTAGATTATTTAAGTACAGTGATTATTCCACAAACTTGTTGGTTGATTTAATTTTTTGACTTGTGTATATTCAAAGTCCCATGTGTGGTACTGCATTAGCAAATTATGGTCCTTTACAGAGAGTGAAGAATTGGTGCAGGATTCCATATAAAAGCATTTACCAGCACACAGAACAATGGGTACAAGAAAAGAATTTAAATGAAGGCTCAACTACACAATCTCAATTATACCATCAGTTTCATAGGTACTGGTCAATTTGCAGCTTTTATTTAATCATGTACATAAAATCCTCCAATTTCACTTCTATTGAATTCAGTAGAACATGTGTTGACTTCAGTGGGTACTGAATCAGGCACTGTGGAATTGTATCTGGTTTTACATACTTTAGTTTTACAGATGTAATTTCCTTGACTCAATTAAGCTACCAGTGATTATGAAGTGCAGTACAAATTCCTCATGAGATTTCTGCATGGAATTGAAGTGAATGATGTTTCTGAATAACAAATTATTTTTAGGAGACTTTCCTTCTCTGCACAGATTTCAAGTCCATATTCATTCTAACAATAGTACTAGTACATAACCATCCTCTTTGGAGGACTATCTTAACTACAGCCATTTGCAAGCCTTATTAAAGTCACCTTATACACCCAGTAGATTTTCTTGAAGATGAATACTGAAGAGGTTTGTGTCCTAATGCTCAAAAGCAAATATCTCAGGAGCAAGATGTTGTCATCCAGATAAAACTTTTCATTAACAACAGATTAACCAGTTTTTTCATTCTATACTTGATTCTTATCAAACTCCACTTACAGATAAGTACATTTTATTGATTAAAAGCAATCAAAGATAAACTCATTCCTACTCAAACAATGCCTGAAGTGGAAACAAATAAGGGAAAAACCTTGCACTTTTCAGCAGCATCCTGCAAGGATCAAAAATCTTTTTGGAATCAAGAAAGAGTCAAAATCCTGCCATTTTCAGGTGGAAAAATCAAGGCAGAGAAGCTATATAGCTTATCCAGTTTGGTTTAGCCCCTGCTTGAAATTGTCACAGAGTTCCTATATACTTATCACATCTATTGGGAGAAGGAATAACCACAGGCTGCTGTCACCTCCTAGAGCTGTAGCCTTCATAACTCCATGGATAGGAAACAATTGGAGATAGCTGGCATAGGAAAGATGTGTAGGTAGCAGTACCAGAAATATGAAATTCATTTATCAGTAACTGGAATTTAAGGCATCTGATGGGTCCAGGAACCTTCACACATTTCCAAAATCCTCTGAAGAGATTTACTGAAGGCCATCCAGTTCCCTCTCACCCTCTCCTCATGGACAGTTTTATGACATCAAAATGCAGTAAATCTAACCATCTTGTTTGTCACACTAATTTAAGAAATCTGAGAACCAAGAAAGAAACCAGGGAAACTGTAAGGGACGATGTTAGAATTCATTTGTTTAAAATTTCCAACTGGTAAATACCTTCAGTTTCTTCTTAGACTTACCTCTGCACATTGTCACTTCTAATAGAGAATCTCAGAAGTTCTTGGTGGTCAAGAACAGTAGAACTGCAAAATGAACAACTCCTGATGCTAAATTTTGGAGGCTGATTTTTTAGTGTGCTTGATTTAAGCCTTTAGAGACACCCAAGCAGAGTGTAGGATCAGAGACATTTGATATATACCTACCTACACACACACTAGCTAATTACATTTACATAAAGACACAAGGAATAAAAAGGGAAAGTAGAATCCTTATCAAAGAAACGTGAAGATGGACTACATATGACCCATGCTCAAAAAACCTCCAAAGGGACTTGAAGGAGAGCTGGGCCACTCTCCTTCCTTTTGTAACACTTGAACTCTTTATGTCTGAAAGCACATGAAAGATCAGATGAGAGGAAACAGCTTGAGATCATCCTGAAAACTTCTGTCATAGACTTCTTCATCCCATTAGTGTGGACACGCAGAGAGCACCAGAAAATGATCTTGCACCATCAGAAAGTCCTGTGCTCTACTCACAGCACTCCGTAACTGGGGCATGCTTTAAGGCTGTGCTTTCAGACAATAGAAACACACGTGCTCTTATCAAAAATCTCATTAAAAAGTAAACAATTACTGTTGATTCTACTAATAATGTCTAGAGCCCAAATAATAGCAGCCATCTTGTTTCTACCTTTCTTTTTGTTGTTACATTTTCTAAGAATAAAATAGTCACTTTCTAACACTGCAAGGCTGCATTTAAATAAAAATTTAAAAAGCACTAACAGAAAGCTAGAGAAAGGGGATTATCACAGTAATTTTTATCTTTCTTCTCAGTGCCAGTTAAAATCTAAAGATATTTGTATTGTATCTTTTTAACTTCCATGAACAGTGTTAGACATGTCTAAATTCAGCACATGAATATCATGAATAATATACCTTTGGTCTCAGGTGTGCAGTAAAACCCAGTGTTACAGGACATGCATTCAGTCAGTTAACCATTATGAGCATTTTTAATTATCTTTAAATCAACAATTATTCCTATAATGTCCTCCAAACAATTTTTAATAAAAAACTAATTTACTACTCACAAATTAATTAGTATAAGATAAAATTAGTTGCATCTTTTTAAATGAGATTTTGCAGCCAAGGTCAAGGGCAGTAAACATCTACTTTGAGTTCTAAAAGCCACTGCTTTTGGACTATGAAATATTGTCAAATTTATTTTGCCTCAAGGAAATGAAGAATTGGTTCCATTGTGATGGAAGAACAGACTTAAGGGAAATAGGGCACTTCAGACTCCACTGGATAATCAAACAAAAGCCATTCAGACGATGTTTTGATCAGGAGTTTGTTCAATTAACGAAAGACAAGTTTTGACACAAACCCAATCATGGTAATAAATTTTCAGAACCTGTAGTGCTGTTAGGAGATACGTGTGCCAGTGCTAGGACATGGCTTGTCTGCTTATATTCCTCAGGAATCTACAAATGGAAGCCTCTAACATTTCAGGCTCAGGCAAATACACATTCACGCCACTCCAACAGTGCCACCTGCTGTGCACTGTAAAAGTGTACAGGGGTCTGTAGATCCAAGTAACTCCGTTTAAAGACTGATTTAAAGAGAAATCATAATTTGGTGTGCAGGTATGACAATAAAAATTTATTTTTGTTTATCAGCAATACCTAAAAGGGCTAGGGGCACAAAGGAAGTTGTCCCACTATGGTATAAGAACATAACCCATGGACAATGCATTTTCAAGTTTATGTCAGTGGCATAAGAAGGCTCAGCTCACTATACATCAAAACCACGATTAACCTCGTGCTCTTTGTGATGTCATGTACATTAGACCTGAAATTAATTTCATTAATTATATCGTGGTTGCAAATTATTCATAAAACACAAGTATATGTGAGTGTGTGTGTGTGTGTGTGTATACATATACACACACAGTCATGCCTTGACAAAAAAGTGTACACACACAAACACACATGCTCACAAACCCATATACACACCTATAGAGACTCAGTCAACTGCACCTCAAGTCCTGTGCTCAGTTTTGGGTCCCTCACTACAAGAAAGACAATGAGGTGCTGGAGTGTGTCCAGAGAAGGACAAACGGAGCTGGGGAAGGGTCTGGAGCAAAAGTCTGATGAGGAGCAGCTGCAGCAGCTGGGGATGTTTTGCCTGGAGAAAAGGAGGTTCAGGAGGGACCTTATTGCTCTCTACGACTTCCTGAAAAGAGGTTATGGTCTCTTCTCCCAGTGACATGATGAGAGGAAATGGCCTTGAGTTGCACCAGGGTAGGTTTAGATTAAATATTAGGAAAAAAAATTTCAGTTAAATGGTTGTAAAGCATTGGAACAGACTTCACAGGGAAGTGATCCCTGGAAGTGTTAAAAAAAATGTGTGGATATGGCACTTGAGGATGTGATTTAATGGTGAACATGATAGTGCTGGGTTGACAGTTGGACTTAGTTATCTTAAAGGTATTTGCCAACCCTAACAATTCTGTGAAGATGCTTTGTTCACAAGCTTTCGGTGAAAAGGAAGCAAACTGCCATGTATACAGGATTGGCTCAGCAAAATAAAAACTAACCCTGTTCCCAGTTCCAGCTCTGCTGTACCACATGGACTCATTCCCTACATTTCACTGGGCATTTGGTTCCTTTAGCCCATTTCTGTTTTTGTTGCCTACCCATGCAACTGCTTGGGAAGGAGCTGCCTTGTATAAACCATTTGCGTAACTACGTGTGACGGCTTTTCCATGATCCCGAGGGAATTGTACAGTACAAATAATTAACAATAATTTCTGATCAAATACAAACTCATTATACGTTAAATGTTCTTCCAATGAGAAGTGAAGTGCACATATTTGAAGACAGAGCCTACATTTCAGGGTCAAGGGTGCTATGCTGGTAATTCCTTCTGCCACACATAGTCAGGTTGCACAAGTCTCTTTCACAGGAGGTCAGCAAGTCAAAAAGTGTGACTGGAATTTTAAAAAGGTTGGGTAACTTTTAAGACCATTAATAATGCTTGTATTGAATGCCAGCTCAAACTGTAATGAAGTTAATTAAATCTCCTGTCCCAATGTACAAATCGGCTGCCTGAAGGTCCAAAGGCAGGCTCCATGTGACAGCAACTCAGAACACTGGACAAACAAGGCAATTCCTTGCTACAGAGCACCAGATGTTTGTCTCAGCTGGAGGCAGAGTATCAAAGTAGATCTACTAAAGCCATGATACATCAGCAAAACTCAAACATGCTTTTTCTAGCGTAGAGAGAAGGCAACTTGAAAAGTATCTCCAGTGTCTGACAGAGTATTTTGTTTACTGTTCTTTCCCTGGCTGAGGCAAAATGCATGCCAGACTGCAACAAACTGAACTTTTACTTTTTCTCTAGTAAGAAAGGGCCCAGAATTTCTGAAGCAGCAAGGAGGTTTGGGTTATACATCTCACCACGAAGACATTCAGTCATATCTAAAACTTAGTAAAAAACCTGACTAAAACAAAATAGCAAAGTAGTCTTTCTAGTTACACAGATCAACCTGCTGTGGGTCTACTACTCTTATTACACAAGGAAGATCCTTACTATATAATATTTAATATCTTTATAATTTTTAAAATCAATTAATAAAATTTCTGCTCATTTCTGTTGTTGTAATGGGTCTTAGTGCACATCATCTTCTACTTATATATAAATTTTATAATAACATATTGTTGGTTCCCATCTATCCCCAGTATTTCATTAAAAAAACAAAAGTCTGAATTAATTACTCAGCTCCCTGATACCATCTAACAACACACCATCCTTACCAGCAGTGTTACACATCTTTCTGCTGTTACAACAGTGTGTGCACAAAGGGGACATAATCATTTCAGCTACACAGATATAACTTTAGTAGTACAACTGGTTTTTTAATAGAGGGTTTAACATCTTGCTCAGAGAAGAGAACATTGCATGGAGACCTCATAGCAACCTTCCAGTATCTGAAGGGGGCCTACAGGGAAGCCAGAGAGGGACTCTTTGCCAGGAACTGTAGTGACAGGACAAAGAGTAATGGGTACAAATTGAAAGAGGGTGAGTCTAGTCTAGGATTAGGAAGAAATTCTTTACTATGAGAGTGGTTAGGCACTGGAACAGGTTGCCCAGGGAGGCTGTGGATGCCCCAAACCTGGCAGTGTTCAAGGCCAGGCTGGATAATGCCTTCAGCAACCCGGTCTCATGGGAAGTGTCCCTGCCCATGGCAGGAGGGGTTGGCACTAGATGATCCTTCCAAACCCTTAACATTCTATGATTCTATGATCTTCTCTTGTGCCACAACTGCACCACAAACCTGTGCAGGTTTTCATAGGTGAGTGGTTATTACCAGTCTCACACCTGTGGTTTATATCCATCTAAACAAAAACCCTTCTCAGACAGAAAATTAAACCATGCCCTCACAAGATATCTTGGAAACAGACCAATGTATGAATAAATAACCAATGGATAAATAAAAGCCTACTGTCAAAGCGATAGGAATGTTATCCATTTCCAAGAGAAATTACCATTTTCTTTGCACCCAAGGCAACTTCAAACCATTAATCTTTCCTACAATTCCACTGAATTTTGTTGTGCTTGACGGAGGATACTACATATCCTCCAGATGCTTGCATAGAGCCATGCACAAAAAAAAAAAAACAAAAAACAAAAAACAAACAAACAAACAAAAAAAAACCCCAAAAAAACCCAGAAAAAACACCATGGAATAAAATGTTATTTCGCTTCCTCTGAGCACACACCACATTGTATATTGTGATGAGCCCCGCCTGGCTCCCGTGTTCCCCCGCCCGCCGCGTTCCATCGGAACCTGCCGCCGCTGTGATGCCACAGCCTCCGCCCGGCTGTTCCCGGATCCTTCCCTCAGGGCCAGCGGACCTCGCCTTCCTCCCGGGAAGGAGCTCAGGGATCAGCTGCGTGAGTGCCCAAGATTCCCCTGGAGGCTGCTGTCCCCGGTGCGTCAGAGCTGTGCCAGGTGGCATTCCTACTTTTCTTTAGGAAAAATTAATGTGTCCTGCTTTATTAGCCAACCGTTCTGACAATACCATCACTTCCATCAACACTTCGGCTTTTGAGACCTATTTCTCTGGGGTTTTTTATGTCACATGTAAGGCAAACAGGCTTTAGAGTACGACATTTTAGTTACAAAAGCTCAGTCTTGCATTCAAAGTGGCTCAGGACATACCCCTGACTGTTTACTCAAATTAGTTCTGAGAAAGTCCCTTTAAACTTTGACCAAAAGTGTGTCAGTGCATGAAACTGAGCAGGTGACAACTGTGTTAAAACTACAGTTTAACTGCATTATTTTTTCACATAGGCCCTTGATGGACCTATTTCAGGGACAAAAACTTGCAGTACGTAGTCCAGGCATAGTTTCATACTTTATCCGATATAAACAAAACCCATGTACTTCTTAAATTTTTGCCTCACTTTAGATAATACTGTTACATGTATAGTAAGTCTTAAAAGGTGGCTTACCGCGTATTTGAAGGGTTTGCTCAGCTCTCAGTAACAAAATTATTATTTCTGTAATTTATTTCATCCTATAGAACGGCGGAAATCCTGAATGAATCAGAGTAGGGTGTTCCTGTCTCCAGCCTCCCAATTCCAAGTGTCATTGGCACATACTCTTCTGACTCTGCACTGAGGCCTAAATACTTTTGACACATTCTTTAAAAGGAAGCAATAAGCACAAAAGTATTAAGGTATAACAAATTGTCTCCTCCCACCCCACTGCCCCAAGAAGTGTCAGCAAGAATGAAACTGGGTGAAAGTTAAGGAAGGGACAGTGGAGAGGAAAAGACACAAAACACACGTGGAAAGAAACATGGAAAAACATTTCCCAGGTGGAACTACTATCCTGGGGATGCGTCCTCAATATCATCCCTTTAAAAATTAACATTGCTACATAAACCAGTATTACCCAGCCCTTTCTGCACTTGACTGTGTTCAAGGAGGTTTCGTATTTCACTGTTTTTCTTGGCAAAGGTTCACATGCTTACAACCTTAGGTAAACATTAAATCCATCTATCCACGAACTCTGTGTGCAGGAGCTCCAGACACGCTGCATGAAAACAAGCTGACTGACAGCCACGACTTCAGCGCAGACCAGGCAACTTCTGACACAAGTCTCCCTGCTTGGAAGAAAGTCACTCGTTCACTTAGGAAGATTTCAGATGCTTCATACTCGATTTGCTTTCTTGCCAACGCAATGAAGGAAGTGTCCTGCTTCTGCACAACTTTTTCTTCCTTGTTGGAACAGATGGTGAAGGTTTACAAATACATGACTGGTATTTTTTCAGTGACTCACACTTCAGAGCCACAGGTTTCAGACCGTGGCAAGCAGCTCACCGAGATGGATGTAGGCAAACTTGAGGAGCAGTATGACCATATAAAACAGAAGCAAAAACTGCAGCCAGACATTATTGTATATAAAACAGGTATGCTTATACTGATAGGAAAAAATGCATATGTAATGTAAAGACTACTTCTTTAAAGATTTAATAACTTCTGGCTTTGTTCTTTTGATGTTCAGCTTCAAGAGAGGTAAAATTGAATTCTTTTTCTGTCTTTTTAAGGTTTTATTCATTTCTCTCAAGGTTTTTTTATGTTTATGTCAATTTATATCTATTATCTTCATGTCAGTGAAACACTAACTTGTATTTGAAACAGATGAACATATTTGAGGTAAGGTGTTACAGGTTTTATGTCAGTAAAATTCTAAACATAGATGGTAGCTCTTACAGAAGCCACGTACTTCATGTCTGTACTCAGTGTATTTGTGCAATGTATTCTGTAACATTTCTATTCTCTTGAATGTTTCCATCAGAACCTGCAATTCTGGGTCATCTGTCTCTTTTTCCCTTCTCTATCCATGTAAAGAAAGACTACAGGAAGCAACAGCAAATACCAAGTAATGAGCACAAGTTGGGGTTTTGTTAAAAAAAAAATTATATTAAAGGTTATAGTGGGTAACTAAAATACAAGCTTTGAACAAAAGGTCCTGTTTTGAAAGTATCTTCAGTGCATATTACTTGGAAAGTGCATAAATAGAAAAACAAGTAACAATATGTATCACTCATCTACCTGCTGTCAGACAGATTTTATGTAAGAGACTTTCAAATGTTTTATCGTTTAGTTAAACTACTGCTTACAGTATTACACTGATATATTTTCATTAGGTTTCAAAGTTAAATTGATATTCAGAATACTAAGCCAATTAATGAAGTTACGTTCTGAATTTAATTGCAATATGAAAAACATGCTTCATTCACCTCTCACATTAGTATTTATCTTAACAAGTACAAAACTTAGGTTATTTCATTCTTTACATTTTCTTCTACGTTTTTCAGTTCTAGAATTTGGCTGTGTCAGACTTTGCAATCAAGACAATTGAAAAAAACACATAATTATGAACTATACAACAAATTCACTTCTTAAATATTCTTTCATCCATATGTTTTGAAATTCTCATGTTAAAAGAATTAAAATCTCTGTGAGGAAGAAAAAAATATATACAAGCTTATTTTATCAGATATGAAAAGGCAGTTAACTTGAAGACAAAACAGCCCAACTAATCAGCTGTAGCAAAAACCTAAGTTCGTTAAAGAAAGGAAGCAGAAGCTTTATTCAGATTAATTCAAATGAAGCTTCAAATATAATGAATGTAATCAGAGCAGATTTTTTACAAGGCCATTTGAAGATTAAAAGATGTAAAAAAGCAGGACTGTACAGTTTCTGGGAAGTTTAAAATTTAATAGTGCTGAAAATCCACATGTAAGTATTTTTATACACATACCCCAAAACATTCACAAAACCACATAACCTACAGCACTGAACTTCTGTCTTTAAACACCCTGTGTAGAAAGAATTCATGTCACTGTTAGAGGCAGTTGAAGTTTGGGGGGAGGGGGTTGTTATGTTCAGTTCCTATGGTTTGGAAGCACTTGGAACCTGTTACGTGCATCAGTTTTCAAGAATATGTCAAGCAGAGATGAACACTGCCATATCAGGAGAGCCTAATGCCCTACACCATCCTAAAATTCCAGCTAGCACCAAAAGGCAGTCCACGTGTGTATCAGTGTTTCGTACTGACAATAAATTGTTTCCCTACCTAAAGGGTAAGATTGTGGCTAGGCTGGGAGAGGCACAACACAGTAGCACCACCACAACCCCACACATACACACAAACCTCAAAGGCCTGACACAAAAACCCTCATGGAACGAGAGCACCTTCAGTCACTCGTGGTCTTAAAAATCCGTGCCAAAGGTCTTTGTTCTAACTAATAAAACCCTGCACCATTCCAGCCTCACAGGCCAGCTTTCTTTTTATGATACCACAGGGATTTTGAGCATTGCAGGTTCATTGCACGACAGTTGGAATGGTAACTCCAAGTTTCCTTGAGGACTTTTAGCTCTGTATGTCACTACCTGTTTGCCAGAAATCCTGGACCTTTAAACAGAACCTAAGACCCTCTAACTTCCCCAGGTTTTTGATGCACGTGTCAGTAACCAAGAAGTCACCTGAAAATGACTTTGTTCTGTTTCCTCCCCAGTACACACAGCCACGTTCACGTTTCTGCCCATTCCTGATTATTTGAGAACAAAGAGCACGATAAGATTTGAAAGTCACCAGGTAGCAGATAATACAGCAGTGTATTCATTATTTATTGGCTAAGAAGCTGAAAAACAGTATTTACTTTAGGAATTAAATGGGAGCATTCAGCACATGCAGTCACAACAGAATAAACACTGGGGCACTGACTGCAGAAATCTCTTCCAAGTATTTCCCAAGCTAATTCAAAATAAGATTAACTTCTGCCACTCTGGAACCTTAAAAGTATCTATTGGTGATGGGATCATATGAAAAAGTCCAGAGGGTAAACAACTCTGCAACAAGGCTATAATACATAATTTAATTAAAAAAAAAAAAAAAAAAAAAAAAGACAGAAAGGTCTGTCTAATTGCAGCTTTTTAAGAAGTTTGGAGAGAGCTGAATGTGTGTCAATTAAATACACAGGGGTTCAGGACTTTCGCATTTCTGTCCAAGGTCAGTGCTCAATTTTGTGTGCTGTATCTGTAGCCAAGCAAGGAACCAAATCAAACTTGAAATCAAATCAGTGCAGACTATTAAGATTTGACTAGACTCATTACATTGAACTCTTTGATCAGCTCAAGCCAGATCATAATTCTTCTGATGACCAGTTCATAAGGTTCTAGGTAATACATGATATTGCCTATCAGTGCCAGTTCAGCCAAGAGCACAGTTAACATTCACAAGAACATGCAAAGGTGCTTCACCTCAGTCTCTCGGTTCCCTTCTCTCTTGCTTTTTTTCTCTCACACAAGGAGAACAATTACTGGTTTTCATAGCTTGGTGCTCTACTGTGCTGTTCTGCAGAACACACAGGGCTCTGTTTTGCAAGTGGACCTTTGTGTAGCCACCCAAAGTCAGCATTATTTCTTGGATAAAGTCCAGTCATAACTTTGATTCTCACTGTCTCGTGATGCAGAACTGTGTGTTCTTATCTCCCTGAGTGGTGTCACCCTAAAAAAGTCTGTTAGCACACTTCATTTTACAGACAGATGCACAAACACACCTGCATCTCAAAGCTCTGCCAGTGCTTTAGTCTCCTTTCTCCCAGTAACACAGCAGGAGAGCAGAAGGTGTGGGCTCACACAGTTCTCCCTCCCAGCCATGCTGCAAAGCAGCTCTTATCAGATCAATCCTACGTGGCCAACCCACGGAGCAGAAAAAGTTCTGTGGTGTTATGCTGGGGTTGTTGCTTCAGCAACAACCAAAGGCAGCAGGGAAAGCCCCTCCTTAGCCAAAGCACTGTTGTACAGGTTCATTTACTGCCAGTAAATCAGCTGGGTCTGACATCTTCAAATACCTCTTTGTGAAGATGGCACGAAAGGCAGCTGTAAAGGAGAGGTCGTGCTGTTGGGTTTTTGTAAAGGCAGCATCCTATTCAAACTAGCTGCATTTCAAATTCAGGGTTACAAGCCTTTTAAAACAGCTGTTCAGAGACATGCTTTCAGAATATAATCAGCATTCTTCTATGTCTACTTTTTTCCCTTTACTGTGCTTCATAACTGATACTGCAACAGACACAGCACCTGTAACTCAGCCCTGTAAATAAGGTCAGCATTCTGTACAGCTCCTACTTTAAACTATATTTATCCCAACTGAGGTATATTTCATTAGTAGTTGCAGTATCAACTGATTATCTTTAGTGCAATGGTTCAGCTTCTATTCATTTTCAAGACACAAAAAACCAGTCCTGTCCACTAATTTGATGACTGTTGCATGTAATTAAGGTAGCATTAGCAATTCTATCCCTAATATCTTATACATTTCTTTCATAACACTTTAGAAATTAAGCTACAGGGATACAAGAATAAAAAAAGAGACCAGATTCTCTCCCACTGTTACAGCTACTCTCTACCATTCATGGACCAAGAAGATTTCTCTAAGCAATCATTCAGGCAACACTAGTGTGATAAGCTATTCACACTATACTGACTGTAATAGTAAAATTGGAGTAAAATATTAAAATGCAAGCCTATATGTTAATGATTCCTTATTATGAAAAAGAAGACATTCACAACTTTTTTCACCTACAAATGGGCACAATGTTATTAAGTTGTGAATACAAACTTGAAACAGTATCAAACAAACTTTTTGCTTCTCAAATTACAGCATCTACCAACACACTGAGCAAGTCCCTACTCACCTTCAAGAAGTTTTGCTTGCAAACAATTAATTACTGAAAGTCAATTCTCAATCTGTGCTGTTAATGAGTCTTAGAGTACTGGTTAGATCAATATTGACTCGATAAATTTCCATTTTCATTTGACTAAAGCTAGGATACCTTTTGTGTCCTCAGGACTGTAAAACCAAGCATGAAATAGTTGCACTCTTTAACCTGGCCTCAAAAGAACTTGCACTACTCTCAGCCACAGACAGAAAGAGCACAGATAAACTCATGTGTTAAAGCTCTTCAGATGAGTCTCTGCCACAGAAATCGTACCCCTGGTGTTTTTTTCCACCATGGTTACATGTGCAAATGCATTTCTCTCGTAGGTGAACGGGAATCTGTTCTCCCAGAATCGATGGTGAATGCCGTCCTAATTAATAAAAAAGTTAGAAGATCGAAGTCACGCACAGGAGACGTTCCTGTCAAAAAGGTCACAACGGAGACAACCAACGGTGGCAACTTAGAAGGCGACCTGCTGTGGCACATCCACCTGGGAACTCACCGCCTGGGGCAAACCCCGGGACGAGGAGTCTCCTGGGACCTTTCCCACCACAAGAACAGACCGTGGAGTTTTGACAACCAGAGACTGATTTCAAAGGGAAGCGGGACACCCCAACCCAAGGAATTAGGAGGAGAAAGTGAATTATCTGCACTCAGTCAACTGGGAAGTTCAAGCCTGTTGAGAAGTTTCAGTGAGGAGAACGGCTGCAACATTTCAAGTTCCTGCCAAAAGCCTCCTCTGAAATCAGCCACTTCAGCAGTTTGGACACATCAGCATGTTTCTTCTACAAAATGCATGCCAGCCTGCAACAAACTGAACTTTTACCCTTTCCCTAATAAGAAAGGGCCCAGAATTTCTGAAGCAGCAAGGAAGCTTGGATTGTATGTCTCACCGTGAAGACACTCAGTCATACCTAAAACTTAGCCAAAAACTTGACTAAAACTTAAAATAGCAAAGTAGTTTTTCTAGTTACATAGATCAACCTGCTGCAGGTCTACTACTTTTATTAGCCAAGGAAGATTCTTAATATATAATCTTTAATATCTTTATAATTTTTAACATATGATTTCGTCATTCACTTTCAAGAGATTCAAGATGCTTTCTGATGTATTTTTAAAATTAATTAATAAAACCTCTGCTCACTTCTATTGTTGCAATGGGACTTAGTAAGCAAAATTTTTTTTCTTGCATATAAATTTTATGATAACATATTGTTGGTTCCCATCTATACCCAGTATTTCACTAGGAAACTAATGAGGTCTCCCCTCCTGCAAAATCTTTTAGAGAAAGAAGACTCTCTCTTGCAGGTGCTTTTCAATGACAAAAACAGGAGCTACATATCACCCACTTCTGGCAGCAAGTGTTCAGACAAGTCTCTTTCTCAAACATAGGCTTCAGAGAAACTGGATAAGTGAAATGTCTCCCCATTTCATGAGTAGGCATGAGACATCATAGCTGTTTTTTTTTTTTTCTTCACAGTAGTTCAGTATTTAAAGAATTAATAGAAATAAGAACAAAAAAGATAAAACATAGATATGCACAATAGGTATGGGTAAAACAGGGAAAAAATACTAGATAACAATTAGTCCACATGAAACAAGGAATTCCCTGGAAGGAAATACTTCAATAGCTTCATTGTCCTTTGATTGAATTAGTTATCTTAATTAAACACGGACCTTGAAAACCTTGGGTTTAAACTCCATGCAGTTTTATGCATGGACTAAGTAACTAACTCCTTTGTAAACTCTTCCATAGAAACACTTTGTCCTTTCCTTTCTTCAGGCTTCTCTAGCATATTACTGTGCTTTGTACTGACTGGAACTTATTTAGAAAAGGCATTTTGCCTTTGGATAAGTCTTTCAATTTAATTTCCAAGGACATTATGGAAGAGCAATTTCAGTAAATCTGCATTTATACATGGAGTAGTTTTAGTTATGAGAAAAGTTGCTATACTCACATTTCAAGAGACTGGAATATTACACACACACAATCGCCTAATGAGAAAATTATGGGCTTTTTCCTAAAGCAGCTGTGGTGAAAATGAAATGGGACAGGAACTTCCATCACTATTACCATAGCTTTAGCTGAGTTTCAAGCACTGAACTCAAGACTGCCATAAAAGCAAGTTTACCCTGAGTTTATGAGTAGGCAAAATTGACTGATTTATGCACATGGGGGAGCCTGGAACCCTGAAGTTCAAGTTCAGTGTCTTCTTCACAAACCTATAATCCCTGCAAGGTTCCCATTTCCAAAGCTGTAAATGGGACTCTCACATAGTCTGTATGACTTCCCAAGGAAGATGTTAGGGCTCCTGCAGGTCCATCCATTATAGAATGAATAACACTGCTGTGCAATGATTTCAGTCACACATTGGGGCAGTTAGAATAAAATCCCTTTGCTGCTGGGACAGCTGGTCATATGAAAGGATTAGCCTACATGAGTTAATCATAACAGGTGCCAAAAACATTCCAGGAGCAAGCCCCAGGCCTTTGAGGGCCTCAGATGCAAACACAACATTGAGCAGCCCACATTGTACAGCCAAATGCTTGCAGCCATACCCTGCTCCCACTCCAGGACATTATGGGGATTAGAAGTGACACTAGAGCATGGCCTCAGCATGAGGTGGTGTTTAGCACCAGGTGTGCCATGCACCCCATGTATTCTTCCAGCCCTGTCTCTGAACCCAGGTCGACTTTTGACAGCTCCATAACCAGGCAAGACCATGCTGATCCTCAATGAAGGGGAAATAAAAGCTCCCACACTAAATCTCACCTCAATACTGATGATTTCAAAGAATACAGAGGAAAACAAAACAAAACAAAACAAAACAAACTCACATTGATCCTTCTGGTACACTTCACAGAACCTTGGCCTTTTGGGGAAGTGCTCCCTCTCAGCACCGATGGGAATTTCAGCCCCCTCTGCCCCACACACAGAGAGGTGGCAGCTGAGGGGTGGCTGCAGAGCACTCAGCACCTGCCCAACCCCAACTGCCCTGGAAGGGACAGTTCCTCAGGGCAGCCTTGGAGACCCCTCATCACATCCCAGAGATGAGCCATCAGACACCCCGGGGCCAGCAGCTCCCACTGTTGTCCACGAAATCGGATTCATCACCTGGTGTGCAACAAGTTAATAATTACACCTTCAAGAGAGACATTCATTATCTATTTCAGACTGTGCAAGCCTGGGTGCTCAGTGGTGTTCCACAAATCAAGCACACCAAGTATCAAACTTTTTACAATTTATGCATTTTAGTGAACAAAGACATTAATGTTTATTGTCTACAAGTTAAGATAGTTCTCTTATTAATTAGTATTCTATCTTCTATTGTTTAATCATTCTCTTGCTTTTTATGGTAACTAGTCCAAATGCTCAGTCTTTCTCTTCTTTTGACTCGGTGGGTTTCTTGAGTTGGTGGTTGTGATGTGCCCCTGTCAGAATTACCTTTTACCCAGCTGGAGCTGATTCAGCACAGTTGCCAAGGTGGCTTTATCAGCTTCCTCCCTACCTTGGAAATTCTGCCAAATGTCCTTGTGACTTAAAAATTTGGCATTCTTTGTGCCCACTATCAGTTGTACATCCTTCTTCCCAAGCTTTGTTAACCTCCCCCAGGTCCACCATCCCTCTAGGTCTGAGATCACTGAAACATGTCGAGACCTAAACCTTAACAAGGTGATTCTACTTTCAAGTAATTTATCTTTCTAACAAAGGGACATCACTTAGAGCTTGTAAACTGCTACCTGTTTCACAGATTATGTCTCACAGAACCACAAAATCACAGAATGGGTCAGGTAGGAAGGGTAGGTCATATGGTCCCAGAGGACATGGCACAGGACTGCATGCAGGCAGCTCTGGAATATCTCCAGTGAGGGAGACTCCACACTCTCTCTAGTCAATCTGTTCCAGTGTGCAACCACTCACACAGTAAAGTTCTTCCCCATGTTTAGGTGGGACTTCTGTGCCTCACTTTCTACCCGTTGCCTCTTTCCCTCTTGCTTGGCACCACTTAGACGACTTTGGCTCCATTGTCTTGGCACTCCCCTTTAGATACTTATATAATTGGTGAGGTGAGTCTCCTCAGCAACAGGACGAGAGGACACGGCCTTAAGCTGTGCCAGGGAGGGTTTAGGTTGCACATTAGGAAGAATTTCTTCACAGAAAGGGTGATTAGACATTGGAACAGCCTGCCCAGGGAGGTGGCGGAGTCACCATCCTGCCCGGGGAGGTGGTGGGGTCGCCTTAAACACCCGGAGGTGTTTAAGGACAGACTGGACGTGGCACCGAGCGCCGTGGTCTGGTTGGCACGGTGGTGTTCGGCCAGAGGGCGGACTCGCCGATCTCTGAGCTCTTTTCCAACCCAACCGACTCTGCGATTATGTGATTGCCTTTTTTTTTTTTTATTAGGCTCGAAAGCGTACAAGCACCGAACACCAAAGAACATCCCGACTTAGTGAAAATTCCGGCGTACCCCGCACCCCCGGCCGCCCCGGGCTGAGGGCCGGGCGCCGCCATGGCGGGCGGGGCGCGGCCTCACCCACGTGATGGTGCCCGTTTTCCCCGGGCCTTCCGGGCCGCCGTAGGAACCGCTCCCGGTCCCTTCCCCTCAGGGACAGCGGCCCCCGCCGTCCTCCCGGGAAGGAGCCCCGGGGAGCAGCTGCGGGAGCGCCCGAGCTCCCCCCTCCCGGGGACGGCAGGTGGGTGCCCGGGGGCCGGGGCGGCGGGGCTGGGGCCGCCGCGGTGACAGCGGTGACTTGGCGGTGGCGGCGCTGCCCTGGCAGGGAGGGGAGGGTTGGGATGTGCTCCAGGGCGGGGATGAGGATGCTCCAGCACCCCGGGCCGGCGGGGCTGGGGGATCCGCCCTGGAGGGTTTGCTCGTTGCGCTGCTTCAGTCCTTCCCCGGTTTTAGCCGCGGAGGAATGTGTCAGAGCTGTGCCAGGCGGCTTTCCTCCTTTTCTTTAGGAAAATTAACGCGTTCTGCTTTATTACTCAGCTGTTTTGACAATCTGCTGTTCCTTCCGTCAGCAGTTTGGCTCTTGAACCTAGTTTCTGCATCTTTTGTCACCCGTCGTATTTCTCTACTTGTTTCATGTCACAAATAAGGCAAAGTGGCTTTGGAGGATGACATTTTACTTTCAAAAGCTCGGTCTTGCATTCAGAGTGCCTCTGGGCAATTCCCCTGATTGCTTACTCAAACGAGTTTTGAGAAAGTCCCCTTTAAACTCATACTGAAAGTGAAATTGTGCCAGGAGTGCTCGTGGGGTTTGTTGGCTGATGGAAAAGTGAGTCACAAGAGTTTTTGCGAAGGATTCTTGTGCAATTTGGTGATGATGTGGTAGGAATTTATGATAAATATTAGAAATGTTGCATATAAAATGATAGGGCTTGTGTTTGCGAAAGCAGAATTTTAATTTTTGTAACAGAGGTTTTGCAGGAATAAGTTTAATTTTTTTTGTGAACTATATAGCTATAAAATTATCACTATAAAATGGTTCTTCAGCATTAGCTAAAAGTGGAAAAATTATGGTTA
This sequence comes from Corapipo altera, assembly GCF_003945725.1. Lineage (NCBI taxonomy): Eukaryota > Metazoa > Chordata > Aves > Passeriformes > Pipridae > Corapipo > Corapipo altera. The sequence continues at coordinate 10,280,752 of NW_020884897.1, read as the reverse complement.
CATGCTGTTCATGAGAATTCCCTGGCACGTTTTGGGAAAGGGGGAAAGCTGCATTTGCAGTCTTGTGAAAGCTGAGTGTTTGTCACTTCCAGCTTTGAAAAGGCCGTGTTTTGCCTTGGCCCTAAAATAATAATAACAGCAGCAGTATCCCAGCAGGAGAAAGAGGGTATAGTTGTCTCTGCTGGTTTGGACAGACACTCTGCAAATTACAGCAATCCAGTGGGAAGGATTGTTAAACCATCCACTTCCCAGCTCATCCCTCTGACTCCTCTTTAGAGGAGTCTGTTGTTGGTGCAACTTCCAGAGTTCTTTGTAGCTCGCTAAACCTGGGGTTGAGTTAAGGCTGAGCAGTAAACTTAACACATATTGGAGGTTTCCCTGTATTTTTTCCCCTCAGACAGTGTTTTCCTGAGCCTGGAGCAGTCTTTAAAACTGGGGAAACTGGTAGAAATGTTTGATTCTGCTTTTCTCCTGAGAGCTGTGTGCTGATGAACAAGAAAGAGAGATGGAAACCCCTCTGAAAGAAAAGTGAAACTGAGGAATCAAATTTCATGCCAAGCTTACTGCATATATGCACATTTTAAATGCTTTTAAAAGGACATTTTCCATATGATTCCCAGTGTCAAAAGTTTCCCCTGCTTTAACGTGCACCTAGATTTTTTTTTTCTTTCTGTTGAGGTCACTGCACCCACCTTTCCTTGCCCTCTGTGTGCCTTCCCTGTTTCTTGGGTTTGTTTTTTTTTTTTTCCCCAGGGACATGCTGGTTAACTCAGGGGTTACTACTTTCCCTGAGCTGAATGAGAATAACTTGTTGTGATGAATTCAGGCTGAACTCTTACCTGTGAGCCAGGGAGCTGCTCTGTTCAGCTCACCATCATCTTCTCCCCACTGATGAGTTTTCATCTCTCATCTCAGCCTCTGCTCTTTGTTGCTTGTGCCCCTCAGGTTCCCCTCCCCACCAAAATGGATGAAATGGCTTTAGTGCTCATCTTCTATTGCAGAATTCCAAAATGTCACTTAGGCTTCATGAAAAGTAGAATATCCTGCTACGAGAAAACTATATTAAAGGCTCGTTTATTTTTCTTTCTTTTCTCTTCCAATTCTGTTTTCATTTTAAAAGGATGGCACAAAAGAAATATTTGATAGCAAAACTGACAAGCTGCCTGAGAGAGGACAAAATTCAGCTATGGAAGCCACCATATACAAATGACAAAAAAGAAGCTGGTAAAGAGATGAAGGTAAATATTCTGAGTTGTTGTCATACATCTTCTATGTCATACTGCTGGTGCATTTTCCCAGCTTTTTTCTTGCTGTTTTCTTAGGAGCTTGTACAAAAATATTCAGCCAAGCTGAATATCAATGAGAATGACACAGAGAATATGCTTGAAGAAATACGGTGTAAAGCAATTGAGCGTGGAACTGGAAATGAGAATTTTAAAGTGACTGGGATTGCAAGACTTGATATCTATCTGCCTCGTAGAAAAGTAAGTAACATTGCAGAAAATTCAGGGTAAGTAGCTTTGCTTTGTCCTTTTGAGTTCTAGATATGTGTCTGATGCAGCTATTTTCAATTCTTTGACTTTTTCAGGTGTTTTGTGTGAAAGATCTGTGTTAGGTATAAAAAACAGGGAGAGGGGGAATTATATAGATGTACTTTAGTTTCTCAGGTATGTGGGAATATCATGGCAAGGGACTATAATATTGGGAGATCAGTAATTGCCTTCCCTTTAAGATTCAATGACAAGTTGTCTTTCAATTAAGAAAAATAAATTAGATTTAGGTGTCTATTTCAGTTTGATTCCTTCTGACATAACTCTTCGTGTTAGCAGCAAGGAACAGATGCATTTTTTCAGCTGTAGAATACCTGAAGTTGAATCAGCATATTAATATCACTGTATTACCAGAGCTTTTGTTTAAATGGCAGCTTTAAAAAAAACACAATCCCTTGTAAGCTTGAACTTGGTGTCATCTTTAAAATGGGCATGTCCAGTGTTTGAACTTGGAAATGGGAAGCAGGATTTTCTGTTGTGATCACACTCATCTGTTCCCTTCATAGGATGATACAACTGTAGACTCACAGAATCAGTGAGGTTGGAAAAGACCTCCAAGATGATCGAGTCCAACCTTTGATCACCACCTTGTCGACCAGACCATGGCACTCAGTGCCACATCCAGTCACTCCTTAAACACTTCCAGGGATGGTGACTCCACCATCTCCCTGGGCAGCCCATTCCAATGCTCAACTTTCCATGGCAGGCTCCTAAAAGCTTCACTAAGACAGAACTGAATTAAGTTTTGCTCTTTTAAAGTCAGATTTCAACCTCTAGTTTCACACGTAAAATACCCTTGTAGTGAAGAGTAATTACCTGGACTTAAAGGGTGTAGAGGGTTTCAAATGATTACCATGCAGTTAAAACAACCACACAGTTTCATAATTTTACTTTATCATGCTGCTGGGCATATAGGGGAATTAATTAATGTAAAACTCCAGTTTATCTAATCTGGGACCAGAGACACCAGTAGGAATTAATCATAATTTTAGCCAGTCACAGGTGAGTGGTATAATTAAAAGCAGAGTTAAGATTGGAAGTGCATAATTAAATTAGTTTAAATTGTTTGGTTCTGAATTTAGATTTATCGAATTCTAATTTATCTAAATATTTTCCTTTTATAATGCTTATTTTTAGCACTATATAGCAAATATAGGACTCTCTGCCTGGAAAGTAGAAATGTGTATATCCAGCCATAACCCTTTTAACATGGCTATTATGTGAAAAAGAGATTTTAGTTGTAAAACAATTTATTAAGAAAATGTCTGAAGTATCTTGATACCATGCTCTTTTTTCCCTTCTCTCTTTTTCCCCCACCCAATTCAATTACAACAGAGCAGAAAAATCCCACTGGAAACCAGCCTGTTCATCACAGGCAAGGAGCTCAGATCACAGTAAGTGTAATCACCCTTGGCTCTTCTCTAATGGGGTAGTGCCCTGTCATACAATATTGAAGAAAAAAAATGCAAACAAAGGACTTTTTGTTTGATTTAGGCTTTTTCTTAGCATGTATGTCTGAACAGGATGTCCAGTATCCCTGTAAGGCAGTTCTTCCTGTGGTTTAACAGATGGAAAATGGGACAGTTGCAGCTGTGTAAATCCCCAGGAAGCACCTGAGAAGGCACCAGTGGTCACTGTTCCACATCTGCAACTAGGCAGGTCTTCTGAACAGTGAACATTAGCTTCTCTTTCTGTGTTTTTAAGCCCCCCAAAAAATCAGATTCTTTATCTCACATTTTCCCCTGTGTGGTACATAAAGCTTTTTCATGTTGTTATTTTACTTCTAGCAGCTGCCTTTTATGGCAAAAGTTTTAAGGAACTTATGAACATACTAGTTTTTAAGTTTTATTGCTATTGTAACAGTAATATTGTGTAACCTTATAAATTTATATTCATGGATGAAATTATTTATTCCACAGGATAGCACAGGAATATGCATTACAAGAAAATGCTGTCAAAATAATCATAAATAAGAAGCAGCTTGACCTGGGTATGTATCTCTAGTTGAGGATGCTTTTATGATCATTTTCTAGTTTACTGATTCTCAGGAGAAAAGTTTCTTGCAGCTCTGTTACTTTCAGAAATTCCCGAGGAACAGCAGTTGAATTTGTCGGGTTCTGCTCTACAGGAAATGTAGTGAATTATAATGAACAAAATTCTTAGATACAATTAGATCAATTATAGGAATCCTGTAGTAAATGTTGAAAATCCGCTTTTTCAGTATTGAAATACTGAAAATGCAAACTTAAGAGAAATCCCAATTTATTTTTTTTTTTAAAAAAGCATATTGTATAACAGCACTTTCAAAAACTTTTTGTAGTGCTCTACACATGTTCAGCCTGTCAGATGTGTTGTCAGAAGTGATGACAACAGCTTTCTTTTCATTGATGCCCCAAGAATATGAAAAATTTTTTTCTTCAGAGGATCACACTCTATTTTGCAGGCAAAACCCTTGAAGACCAGGGTGTAACACACAATGCAAAAGTGATGGTACTTCAACTGGAACAGAGTGATGAGGAAACCAAAAGAAAAGTTCAGGAGGAAGAACTTCAGTGCAAGAAAGAAAAAGAAATAAATGACAAGATGCAAAGAACTAAGAAGGGTTTGGAAATTCTAGCACAGAGAGGTAAGGGGGCTTGTTGGGGCCTGTGGGGTCAGGAGGAGATGGGTGTTTATTAATTCTTGTGCATCAAAAATTATCTTTTCAGTGGCCTTCCAACATGGGAGAGCACCTGTACCGGGGCTGGACTTCAGTCTGTAGTTTTCTAGGTTTCTGCCCACTTGAAAACTGGATTTTAAGTTGACTAAAACTTCCTTTTCTAGTCTAATCCTTATCACAACTAGAATACTACAAAACTTTTGTCACTTTGGAATGGATATGGCATGAATCAGTTATTTAACTGGCACTTGACACTTGACTGGTGACTCATGAGAACAGGCTTTAAATTTATTGTAGACATAAGCACAGTGTAATAATGTATTAGAAGTAATTAAAAACTTTTATTTTTTTGGTGGTTTGCCTCGGCTATGGCTGTGTGTAGCCCTGGTTTCATTGTGCAGAGCAGCTCCTTTGTCACTGTCATCTGCAGCCTGGCTGTTCTGTTCTCATTGCCCTGGAGGTTGATTGCTGGCAACTGTGGCTTCAGTTAAAGGGACACAGTTAATTTAACAGCAGCACTTTCTCAAAATGAGGTTGTGTTTGTGAGTTGCGTGGCTACACGGCGAGTTTAAATCACTTCTCTATTTTATATTGTTTCAAAAATCCACAAACAGGGAACTGTGGAGCTGAGCAAGCAGTGAATTCCTGCCAAATGCAGAAACACCTGAGCAACGCTGCTTTTAACAGTCAGTGACAGACAGTTTTTTACTGTAATACCAGATTTTAAACAAATGAAAGAAGTGATTCCTTTTATGGACTTAAGGGGTGGTTTAGACCCTAAACTTTGAATAGTCTATAGGGCCTCTTTCAGGTTTTTGCCAATAACTGTCAGGTACAGCCAATGCCTGAGAACAGAGTGGAGCCTGTAACAGGCTCAAGGTTCTGTGTGAAGTGCAGGAGGGGGTTTAGCAACCCTTTTGTTTCACCTGAGAAAAATTCCGGGGCAGAAGCTTTTAATCTGAATAAACTCATCCTTACTTTTCTTGTAAACAAAAGACAGTTATCTTTTCGTTGAAAATCAGGTAGAAGTGAAAACAAGACTGATAACTTGGTTATAAGGATTAAGGGTGTGGGGAAGGAAAATACTGAGCTATATTTTTTTTTTTCAGCTCTATCAACTGTGTCAGTTGTATTTTTTTTTGATGATATTCTATACTTCAGTTGATAAATCATTTCAAATGCTATGTTGTATAAAATGTGTTTTGTCTTTCTCAAAAAAATCCTTAACAATTCGTGTAACTTTTGATGCTGTGTCTAAATTTCTGGATGCACAAGGCCTTTTCCTTAGTGACCTTCCTAGAAGTTCTTCATGTTTATCTGATCAGGGTCTCTGTTTGTTGGTATGTCCAGAAGAATACACATGCAGTTTTATACGTAGTTCTGATATTTTTGGGGTTGTTTGCTGTTCTGTTTAGTGATGTATGTACTGGCATAATATTATGGCAGCAGAGTTGCTCTGTTGAAGGTGGTACTTAAAATTTAAACTGCTTTTTTTTTTTCTTTCAGAGGAGTACTTGGATCCAGACTCTGCTCCATACTTAGATATAGCTAATCAAACTGGAAGGTCAATACAAATTCCTCCTCAAGCTAAAAAAGTAGGTTAAAAGTATCTTATAAAGTCACTAAGATGGCTCTTTAAAGCTTGATTTGTGAAGCATTTAAAATATGGGCTTGAAATGCAGTCAGACTTTCTGGGGATGTAACCCTGAGCCCACTAGATGTCTGCTTAATACAAATAATTTTGGAATAAAATTCAAGTAGAACTCTGTAATTGGTAATACTTCAGTCATCTGGAGACAACCTCTGATTTCTGATCTCATTGCAGGTCTAGACTTGCACTGACCCCTGTGTGGTCCATATCTTACTTTTGTGGTTTAAGATGGGCTTTAATTTTTTTATATCTTACCACCTACTTTAATTTTGGGGTGCCCTAGAATGGCATGAAAATAACTTGCTTGTTAGGCCTTAGTTCCACTTGGAAAATTGATGAGTCTCTCTAAAGTGGGCTATTTTAAAATAGTTTTGAGATCTTTTGCACTGTGTCCCCTTTCAAACTTAAATTTGTTCACCATTCAAGGAAGTTCCCCATTCTCAACTGAAAATATCTTCAGTTGGGTGCATGCACTGAGTTACAGAAGGACCTGATGTTGGCTGCTGAAGCAAGAGAGTAGTAATAGGTGCTGTCTTTCAAGATTACTAGATTTTCTGAAGATAAATAAAATCTCTACAAATACTCGGAATTACACCCAGTAATAAAAATGTGCAGAAATGAGCAGGCCTAATGTGTTCCAACTGCTGCTTTAGCCTTTTCTGAGGCTGTTTTTTATTCATCACCTGAATGATTGGAATTTCAACTGTCCAATCTCACAGTGCATGCTGTTCTGATGAGGTGCTGAAAGTAGTAATTCACCTCAAGAGTTAAAGCATCAAATGTTCAAGTGCATGAGATTTCATCATTGTTGATCGAGGATGAGAGGAAATATTGCGGGTTGTTCCTATCCAGAATTATTATTTACATTTCCATTTGTCAAACCTCAGGAATGGGAGTGTTCTCCTGACACATTCAAAATTTGATTTTTCAGTTCTGAGGTTTTTCGGGAGGTGAATTTTTTTTAGGTTTTACAAAGATAGTTGTAATAGCAGAGTGAAACAAATTTGCTGCTGTTAAAAAGTGTAGCACTTTTTAAAGCTGAAAATGCTGAGCTTTGTATCACTCACCATTGAAAATCTCTCTGGGGTTGCATTCTTAAAATCAGCTTGATGCAGCATTTCACGTGTCAGTAACATTCATTGCTTTTAATTAGACAATGTCTGGCATTAACAGATGGGAGAAAAGTATGAAGCAGTGTGAAATAGTACTGGTCTTACAGAACTGATACAGTGGTGTTTTTTCTAGGAGGAGCAAGGGTTCTGATATTTTCTTTTAGTTCTTTGAGTTGGGGAGGTGCCACAGAAAGTCTCAATTTTTTTGTTTCTAGGCACTTGTGCTGGCAATGGGTTATCATGAGAAGGGCAGAGCATTAATGAAGAAGAAAGAATATGAAATAGCTCTGCCATATTTGCTGGATGCTGATAAACACTTCTGGTAAGAACATTCCTGAGTCCTTGGGTCTCTGCTTTACTGTCAGCCAAATACAGGAACAGCACTAGCTCTACCTGTGCGTATAAATCAGGGCCAATTTTCTCTGGGGTTGCTTCACACCCCCTCTGCAGATGGGAGACAACAGATAAAGGCTCTGACTTGCAGTGACAGGTGGCTTCATGTAGAACAGCTGAAACAGATACTGCCACTGGGCAAGTTAATCTTTCATAACAACATAAACAGAAACTGTCAATATTCATGCACCAGGTTATAAATTGCATTAGCTTGAGAGACAGTTACGGATACTCACTTGCAATTGCTCCTGTGAAGTAATTATTTCTTGTAAAAGGTGAAGCAGATAGCTCAGGTCAGTAACCATACCAGGGTTTCTGCAAGTAAATTAGTTTCCTGTCAGCAATCAGAGCTCTAAATTGCTCTTTTGAGATCCCAAAAGTAATACTGTCCCTGTCTGTTTCTCATCTGTGTGTATGTGCAAGGAGGCTGGCACAGAACTCGGCATGTTTGTGTGCACTGAGACAGTTTTTCTGTCCTCCCAAAGAATGCACAGGGTTTAATTCTGTTCTGCTTTTAGAGATGTCAGCTTACATGGTAGTCAGAGCTCATTTTGTTACTCCAGTGCTTTGAGATGTAGTGTTAGCATTGGTGTCCTGCGTGTTAGTGAATGGGATGGCAGATCAGTGCTTAGTCAAGTTCCTCTGACATCAGTTATGATGTCATAACTCAAAATATAACTCCCAACTATGAAGAATGTGCTTTCTCAAACATGTGAGTCTGCACACTTCTAGCACGTTGTTTTATGAGTGTTAAAAAGTGCATGGGGGGGGAAAAATACCAACCCCCTCCCAGGAAAAAAAAGCCCAGAGTAATTGTTTTATTTTCCAGTGAGTGCAGCACAGAACTGCTGAACACTGTTGACAATTATGCAGTGCTGCAGCTGGATATAGTGTGGTGCTACTTCCGCCTGGAGCAGCTGGACTGCCTGGATGATGCAGAGAAAAAGCTGTCCACAGCACACAGATGCTTCCAGAGGTGCTATGGGGAGAACCACGAAAGGCTTATTGACATCAAAGTATGCTGGGTTTGATTTAATTTTGGTGGCTTTTTTTCCTTCATGTGTTCAGTTACTGTTCGAGTATTATAAGACTGAGTTTAGAAGTGTAAAGTTTTCTTGTGTGTCATTAGCCTGTCATCTAGTTGTGTGATTGTCAGCACAGGGAAAACATTGGACCTGACAAAAAGGTCGTGGCAAACATATTTATGGGCACAGACATATCAGGGTTTTAGGTGTGGTACTTCATCTGCACACCAAGTGTCTCATACCACTGACTTGTGTCTTCTTTAAGTGTGTAAAGTGTTCTGTTGATGAAGAACTCATGTTCTACCACGTGCTTCTACCCACATGCTCCCCCCTCCTTCTTTAAACAATTCCTTAGGGAAGCTATGGTCGTGAGAAGGTTTTATTTCTACGGCTTTACCTCCTTCAAGGGATCGGGCACTATCACAGTGGCAGGGAGAAGGAGGCTGCAGAGTACATCCAGAAGGTAAGACACCATTAGGGAAAACTTTGGAGTCATTCACTCCAGCCCCTGTGACTGGGCTCTGTCTTGCATCTGTTCTTTGCTTGCTCAGAGAAACGGGGAGGCTTCTTTTGTTTTTAGCTCAGCAGCAGTGTACATAGTGTCATCTTGTTCTTTCTATATCCAGGCATCTTCTTTATATGAAGAGCTGTCCATAGATCCTGATAAAGTCGATCGCCTGTCCCTCCTGGGATTCTCTGAACAGGAAGCTCGCCTTGCCCTGCGAGCGTGCCACGGGAACGTGGAGCATGCTGCCAACCTGATCACCAACAGGAGAGAGGTATGGGCAGGGAAGTATTAAATCACAGATCTGTCCGTGAGGTTGTGTGTTGTGTGACTGGTGCAGAGTGGTGCCAAATTAAGGACTTGGATTATCCTGCTTTGGCACTGTTGGTGTAACTGACAGTTTGACATGTTGCCACAGGTTTGAAACCAAAACTTAATGCATTAGCAAGGGAAGCTCTGTCCCAAAACAGAGGGGATGAGAGCGCCAAAGACCTGTGGTTGTACCACAGAGGCACTTGCAAATACTTTGCACCAGCGTTTGCTGCTCAGCAGTGCTCCATATGGGAATAAAACCAGGATCAAGCTGTCACTCCCGGGCTTGGCTACCCCGTACTGTGGCTTTGCACTTGGAAGATACAGGAGGGGAGAGGGATTTCTTTTGTGCTAAAGTGAAGACAGTGCTGTCCAGATCTGAAGTGATGCTTGGTAAGTTGAGGGGGTGCTTCTAGACTTCAGACAGTGAAACATGGACAGAAAAGCCAAAGGGAAGGCTGAACAGAACTCCTTGGCTCCCTGCCCAGTTCTGACTGTATGTCCTTGGCAAGTCTTGTCTGTGGGCCCATCTGCCAAACGGGTTTGTCACTTACCACACAGGGCCCAGAATAGCTGTGATGGCACCAGATCCGATCTGCAGAGCGGAAGTATGGAGACAGTGCTACCTCATGGAAATGCAGCTTTATTTAGTAATGGGTGTCTGGCAGCACAGTCTGTATTTACAAAAAAAAAGAAAAAAAAAAAAGCCTTTTCCTCCACAGATTCAAATTTGAAGTAAAAGATGTAAAAGATCCGAGAAACCCTACGTGCACAGGCAGTGTGCTAAAGCTTTCCCATGTGCAGAGAGCTTTGCAATGTCTGTTCTTGCAGGAAAAGGCACAGATAAGGAGGGAGGAGAGAGCTAAAAGGCGGCAGCGACTGGAAGACATAAATACCCTGAAAAGTATGGGCTATTCAGAGAGAGCTGCTCAAATAGCTCTTCAAAATACACAGGGAAACCTGGACCAAGCCTTTAAGGTAAGTGATTTTTCAGGAGTAGTAGTGTTGTACAAAAAAACTTGTTTGTTCTTGGGGGGGGGTTATTGTTTAGTAGATTCTTATTTTCTGTAGACTGTATTTGTTAGTTCATAGCTACCTTTTCTGGGTATCGAATTGCAGCGACTTCCTGATCTCTTGAATCAGATATCACTTAAGTTGGCTGAGGTTTGCTTCTATCAACTCTGGGGCTACATACTCATCCATGTCGAGGACTGTTGTGTCTCTGCTGCTCTATTCTGGTCCCCCTCTGTTTTATTGTAGTTTCTTCTTGACAATCCAGAGTTACTGGTGGAATATGATGATGATTCTGTGGCCATGGACCAGTTCCAGGTTTCCCCAGAAAGTATTGAGCAAGTAAGTTAGACCACTTGCTTTCTTGGGAGTTGGTTGTCCTGTTTCTGAGTTATGCCTTCAGACATAAGGCAGATCTTCCCTAAGCAAAGCTCTACAAATATTCCTTGACCCATGTCACTCAGGCTGTCACAATTCCACTCTCTGGCTCACTTCTCACAGTGAAGTCATGCTCAAGATAAAATGTAATTTGTTTGTACTTTCTGCTCATTGCACCAACCTACCATGCACAGGTGCAGAGGGGAAGTATGTGCCCTGCAATGCTCTATCCCAAAAAAGACAGCAAATGAGAAATTTATTCAAGTCTGCAGTGCTCAAGGGAAAGAGTTGGAATGTGTCTCTTTCTCATGACAGGCTCGGCAGTTGTTGGTGTGGCTGAGTAATTAATGTCAGATAGGCAAGAAAACTGTATTGCCTAGAGAAAGTAAATAGCACGTGCACCCTCCTGACACACTGGAGTGCTTTGAAGTTTCCTTTTGAAAACAAAAAAAAAATTGGTTTGATACTAGACAAGAGGCTTTTTGATCCTGCTCAACATCCCCATGCCTTTAATAGGTCACTGCCCTGTTGTTAACTGTTCACTAAGCCAGAGTCAGTGTCCTGGAATTCCTGGCATGCAACGCTTTCCTCTGTGTGTGAAAGGAATGCCTGTGGGATGCAGAGTCATATTCCTGTCAGACCCTGGTGCCGGATGAGCTTGGATTTCTCCAGATTTTCTTTATTTTTGGTTTTTCCCCCCTCCTGCAGCTGATGTATATGGGGTTCAGCCGTGAGTCAGCAGAACAGGCTTTAAAGGTCTTTAAAGGCAACATCCACGTGGCTTCCCAAACCCTTGCTCATTATGGGGGAGTTCTTCCTGCTTCGCTGCTGCTGTCCTCGGAAGGGTCCAGCCCATCTGAGGAATCAGCTTCATCAAAGGACTTGCTTACAGAGTCTGCAGGTAAGAATGTTGCATGTAGTAGGTGGGGAAGGGGAAGGCTCTTCTTCTGGCTTTTGTGTGCAATAATTAAGTGATTTCTGCTTAAATAGTGATAGAGGGGCTCGAGTAATGCCCCAGGCTGCTTTTCTTGTAAACACTGTTACAGGCAAGGCAGCCTTTGATAATTGATACTTGCACATATATTTTTTTTTTCTCAAATTATTTGTCAGAGCTGTAGTGATCCCTGTTGTATAAATGAAGGCTTTCCTACACCTTTAAATAATAGGAAACAGTAGGAAAAACTGGCCATCCTGCCCTATCCTTTGCAGAGTAATTGTGAGAGGGAGTTGTGCAGGAGCAGACTGGCAGAGCAGCTGTGCTCGTGAAAGAGGGAAAGTACCAACTTCTTTGAGAGGTGAATTCACTGCTTCTGCTTTTTATTGGAAGGTTCTTCTAGTTCACCAACAGATGAAGACATGGAGACTGATGCGGTCAATGAAATTCTAGAGGATATTCCTGAACATGAAGAGGATTATCTGGATTTAACACTGGAGGAAGAAGAACAGATCATTCATGAATACTTATCCTATATACAAGTACCACAGCACTAAATCCCATTAAATCTACTTCAGTTATGTGTATTTACCTTGTCAAATTGAGTTTGGATTATAAATGCACCTTCAGCTTATCTCTTATTAAGGGCCTTGAATTCAGTTAAACTATAGATGGAATACTTAATTCCTGCTTATTTGTAACTCTGCTTAAAGCCTACATTTGTGATACATTGTAATTTATTGTCATAGCAGAAAAATAGAAACATTTATTTTCAGAAGAAAATTTAATAGAACTAAACTATATTTTTATTGTGAAACAAGTTAATTCACTTAGCAAAGAAGCATTTCTATACCATTTTAAAATACCAGCTTTAAAAGAAAAACATGACTTTGTAAATCAGAAACCTTAGCTCATGAGGCTGTAGAGGTATCGGCTTTCCAGCTGCTTTCCTTTTCTTCTGAAGGATTTCTAAGAGACATTTATGTGTCTGTTGTGCATGGGTTTTTTACTGTGTTCCTTTTGTCCCTTCCTGCAGGTGTTACACAGGCAATAAAGGTAACTCTGTGCTGCTTCTGCTTTCAGTGAGAGACCTCTGTGCTTTGCTAAAACCAGTGTTAAAACAGCAGGGCCCTGTCCTGGGGCTGGTGTAGCGATGCACAGGTATTTCCTTTTAGAACTAAATAACCAGTGTCCCCAAGCAGCTCCTCTTAACCTCTGCAGGTGTGTGGCTGATGGATTTCCTGGGGATTGCAAGACTTTCTGTAATCAGCTGCTGAACAGAACGTGGTCCAGGCGCTGTCTCAGTAGTTGTCTCCAGCTTCAGCATTCTGAAGAAGTGTTTGAGGGTTTCTGTGGTTTTACCACATCCCATTTTCTGCCCTGCAAGCGCTCCTCTGTGCCGGGAACAGGAGTTCCCTTGCCTGGCAGCTTTTCTTGGACGTGGTTTATTTGCTTTCCATGACTCCACGCTCTCGGTAGAGGGAGCCCAGGCCCCGTCTGGAGCCGGTGGGAACAAGGAACCGGCCGTGGTGAACCTTCAGCCTGGTGACAGTGTATCCTTACCCGGCACTCACCGGTGGGGAGATGGGGGCTTCAACTGTTGGGATGCTTGGAGGGAGCAGAGCTTTGGCCTGCGGAATAACCACTCAGTGCCAGCGGAGGGACCAGAACAGGCTGCAGTAGTGGATTGTTTTATTTTCTGACTCCCTCAGCCAAGCTCTGCAAAAGGCAGGCAGTGATTGCTCTGTTAAGGACTTATTTGTATTTCATACTTCTTTATCAAGGCAGGTGTTATAAAAATTGAGTAGTTTTCTATCTCCTCCAAGAAGGCTGAAGCATTTCTAAAGCCAGCAATACAAGCTCCTGAGGGGAAACCAGCCCCAGCACCCATTCAATCCTGCTTCTCTGCCAGCCAGCCCTGAGGAACCACTGGACAAAATGCAGAGCAAAACCAGAATGTAGAAAATAATTTAAAACTGAAAACATACAAAATCATGGATGCAGTTTTAACAAGAAGCAAGTGAAAACACACAAATTGGCTCTTTCCTTCCTGAACCTACTGCCTGCAAGCCCCTGGGCATGCACCATATTGGGCTGAAGAGGCAGTACTTCTCTCTGAAGTGGCTTGCACAGCAAACTGGCAGGGACAACTTCAGAAGGGAAGGTTTGTCCTTGGGGAATTTAAAATTAGCATCATAACATGCAGTGCTTGTCAGAGAAGCCATTCATCAATGATGTAACTCTGCCAGCGCTGCTGCCCCCCTGTAACTGCATATGCAGTTGTAAGTGATCAGCAGGGCAGAAGGCACTGGCTGAAAGTTATTAGTTCATTTGATCACGTATTTGGAGGCACTGTGATATGTTTAGCAACAGGCAGAAGTGGTAATGACTCATTAATTCCACTCTTTGAGATCTGTGCTGATTGCCTGTGCAGCTGCTCGATGCCCAGATAGGCACTTGTGTCTGACGTACTGTGTGTGAAGTTTTAAACAGACAGTACAGCCCAGGTGATCTGGGGAACTCTGTCCATCTCATAAAGGCCACTTACTTTGTATTTTGTTTCTGAGGGCAACACTAAGTCAGCTGCATGGCAAACATCACCCAGCAGCCACCAGCTCATAAACATCTCTCCCAGGGCTAGTACTGAGCCACAGCCACTGGACTGAGAGCTTTACAGTGGAATTAGGTCTGCACGATGCAGATGACCTCCCATATTAGTCTCTTGGTAGGCATTTCAGATAATTTAAATGCTGATTCCTACTAGATCCAGGAACCTACCACTGAAGAACCACCAAAGCTGCTCAGCAGGAGAGGTGAGCAGGTAGGTGACCAGCCCGACCCACTGAGGCAGTGTGACCGTGTCAGAGGAGGGGTCTTTGGTGCCAACAGGGCAAGAGCTGAGTCAGGGCATGTGCCCCTGTCATACCTGCTTTCCCCTAAGTGTCTGCTTTGTTTTATGGCTGGTTACTCCTTCCCCTGATAGGGGATCTGAGCTCTGGCAGCCTGGTGACTGGAAGGAGGCAGGACAGCTCCACACACCTGACTCCAGCCCCAGCAGTGAGGGGAAGGCAAAAAATGTTTCCAAAAGTATATTTGGGGGTTTTTTTCCCCTATATTCCATCCATTCTTAACTGCTGAACATCTGCAGCCAGCCAACCCCCCTCTAAATGAGGAAAAAAAAAACTAGACAATCACTTGTCTGTAGATGCCACATGTTTATTAATCCATTCTAAAAAAGGAATACAGCATTTTTATCTTGCTGTAGTAGAGAATAAATAAAGCCATAAAAATAAAAACATGTGGTTAGGTATTTTTGGACTGGTTCTACAAAGAGCTATATCTGCAAATAGAAAAATATAAGAACCCTTGTTAATTCATGGCTCAGTGGTTATCAGAGAGGGATGAACCTGAAAAAAGACTGGGAGTTTGACTGCTTATCCAATGATACTAACAACCCAGCAAGACACAGCCTTGGGAGGAGGAAAGACAGTACATACAGAGCACCCAATAAATCCTGGTTTGCTCTCCTCTTCTGTGAAAATTACAGTTTGGCATTCCTGGTGGATGTAAGGAAAACCTTCCCCCCTGTAAAGCCAGCCAAGCAGAAGGCCAGGCTACCCACAGAGGTGGTGTAGTCACCACCTTCCAACTCCTGCCATACCAAGAGGAGGCCCTTCAGAGGACTGTGCCCAAGGTACGTGGGTGGCTGGAAGCTCACAACCCTGGCAGCTCACAGAAGACATGTGTGAAGTCACTGGTGCTTCCTCTGCTGAAGTGTGAGATTTTAAAAGGTAAAAAAAAAGACCCCACTGGATTGTTGGGAGGAGGAAAACTGCTGTGTCTTGGCAAACAGCTGACCTTGGTACCAAAGGGCTGAGGTTTAGCTTGTTCTCTGGCTAATGTTTTGTAAAAAAAAAAAAGGCAATTAAATTAATTTCTGTCCTACTACTCCCAACTTCCCAGAGAGGTGTCCAATCTGCTTTAAAGTCCTGCTGCTGAGCCAAACCAACCTGTGTTGGCCTCATCAGCCAACGACTGACACAAAGGTCAGCTGTGAAGGTCGAAGTTGTAGCTGTACTTGCAGGGCACCTTCCACTGCCACATTGGGCTGAACAGGGGCCATGTGAGTGGGCAACAGGAACAGGGGAAAATATCTCTCATTAGACACTGGGCAGGCAGAGATGTGCCTGAGGGAACTGAAACAAGGGAAGTTCCTAATTGCACACACAGAGGTACCACACCTGAGCCACACTGCCATCCCTCCTGGCCCCAGACCTGCTCAGCTGAGTCATCTGCAGCAACAGGATCTGACTGGAGTCCATCTGGCAGTCACAGAGAACCCTGGCTCACGACACTGAGGTTCAAGCAAAGCCATTTCCCATCTCTTTCCAAGTTCTGGTTTACATGGACACAGTGGTGCAGAAAACAAAAGGTTCAGCTTTGGTCACTGACAGAAAGCCCGTTCTGGGCAGTCACATTAGTTCAACAGCCTCGTGTTCCCCGTTCTCCTGCTGTACCATACAGCCCACTTTGTTGTTGAAGAGGCGAGACAGGCTCCCCTTCTGCGAGCTCCTGCCCTGGACAGACCTCTCCTTCTTCAAACGCCGCTTATTTCTCTTGCAGATTCCTCGGATGTCCCAAATCCTTAGTGTGCCATCATGGGAAGCTGTGTAGAGCAACTCATTGTGGATCTGGAACAACAGGGTCACACTTAATACCAAACTGTACGGCTCAGAATCAGCACCATCAAACCATCAGAAATCAGAGCAAACACAGCTTGATCCCAACACTTAATGCCTGAGCTCCTGGCAAGAGCCAGTATAAATTATCACAAAGCTGCTGAAGTGGGCTGAGACATTACCAAGTCAGGGCTCATTTCTCAGCTACTTCACAGAGCCATGAAATATAAACAGCAAGAGTTATTTATGACCCAGACCCACTAGAAAAGCAATGGGGAGCTAAACTCGATGTCAGAGTGGGATGTAACTGGGGATTTCTGTGCTGGTTTTGATGCTGAGCTTAAGGAGGCACCAAAATCAGCATCAGTGGGCAGTGGGGTGCTCAGGAATGCTTTCCTTTTCGCTTCTCTTCTTCCTTTGCAGTAAGTTACAGTTACAAGTCCTTCTTCAAACTCTGTTGTTCTTCCAAACTTGCAGTAATTTGACCTTCACTCCCTCCTGTGGTTTAATTTCATTAATGAACCATCAGTCTGTCCACCACAGGTGCTCTCAGTCACCAGAGGTGGGTCATGACAGCGAGCACCCCACCAGCACTGGCTTACATGAAGCACCACCCACCCATGGCCTCCTCACCCCTCATTAATACACTTAAGATCATATTGAGGTCACCACTTCTCACTGCTCTCTCTTATCAGGATTTTTTGCCTTGTACAGTTGGAAATTAAGTTACAAAATAAAATACAAAGCCAAGCTTTGTCAATACTTAGGGCTGCCCAGAGGGATTCTATCAGTTACCATCCAAATGCACCCCCAGGTGACCATCTGCTACACAACCAGTTGCTCAGTACCCAGGAGTTTGTAATTTAAGACCAACCAGCCACTTGCTAATTCAGAAGAATATAAAAAGATAACTGTAGTTACAACTTTGTGTGCTTGAGATCAGCACCAAAAGGAATTTTGTCTCCTCTCTTTTTACTTTGGACTGTCAGCCTCCCAGAAATACTGACAATGTCTCACACTGTTAATCAAAATCCTCAACCTGCAGGCAGCTTTCACTGAGATGCTGATGCAGGGAGATGCAGATTCTTAGAGTGGACACCCCTTACCTGGAAGTGTTCAAGACCAGGTTGGATGGGGCTTGGAGCAACCTGGTCTAGTGGAAGGCATCCCTAGGTGTTCCCTCTTGGAACGAGATGATCTTTAAGGTCCCTTCCAACCCAAACCATTCTGTGATTCTGTGATCTTTGCATGGCCACCAAGGATAACTAATTCCTCTCCTTTTAAGTGCCTAGACAATATGCAAGCAAGTTTTCAGGCACCTAATTAGCTTTTAGAAAATTTTTAAGCCAATGGCAGAGACTCCTCCATTTGTCTGGCAGGGTGTGGGTCAGATATCACCACAGAGCTGCCTCAGACTGTTTAGGGATGCCATGTCCCAGGATGGTTTTGGGGATGATGGTATATATTATCCTGCCTGGATAAGGCAGGAACTTCTTTTCCTCCTAGAGCATTGCAAACACTTATCATTAGTGCTTTGTAATGGAAAGGGTCTCAGGAGGCTGGAGTCCATTCCATGCCCCACACAGCATCAGTTACATCTGTCTCATTTTTTGTGGCTCCTTGTTTAACCTGACCTGAAAAAACTCCAATCACAGATACAGGGCTGTCCCTGGGGACTCGTTCCACGGTTTCACTTATCCTTATTATTAACAAGCTTTTCTAAAATTACATACAGAATATTCAAGTCTTATCCTGGAACAACATCCAGTCCAAGACACACAGAACAGCCAGCCACACACCAATTCCCACAAAACAAACGAGGAGGCAACGAGAAGGGAGAAATCTCACAAAGAAACCCCTTCCTGACCTGGATACAGTTGATGATGAACTTGTGTCCTCGGAATATCTTCTGCAGGACTCCGCTCTTGGAGTTGAAAGCTCTTGCACAGGCATCACCACTTCCTGTGAACACTGCAACACAACCACACAGCCCAGCACGGCCAGATGTGAGCAGCAACGCCAGGTCAGTTCATGCAAGTTCAAAAATGCATCTGAAACATGCCCACAAAGGAGCACGACACACCATTTTTAGGGTTTGATTCTCTCCTCAGATAAAGCAGTTCAGATCATTTTCATTTTGCTGACCCCAGGGTTCTTTTTTTCTGTTGTATTTCTCAAAACACTGAACTGTCTTAAGCCTGAAGTTCCTACACACACCAGCATTTCACTCCACACACACTTCATGTATCTCTTTCTGCTCCTCTCTTCCATGTTTATTTCCCTGCCTAAACATGCCTCAGTAATCCTAAGCAGGCAATTTATTTCAACTTTGGCTTTAAGGATTTCCACTAAGCCTTCCATTTTTTTTACCACAGTTATTTACGAGTTTACATTCAGTACCACAGTATCTCCATCACCTCTGCTGCTCCAAGAGGGGCAGGGCACGGGTAAATAAATTAGGCATGACCATGAATTTTGTCTGTTTATCAGGTTTCCTTAGAGAATCTTAACTAGATGTACAAAGAATGACTTCTCAGCACTTCAGGATCTTCACATCAGATCCCCAGAATTGCTGCATCCAGGAACTGTAAGGCAGTGCTGAATATTTAGATTTTGTATTTAACAATATGCCCAAAAAGGAGCCCATTTGTGTGCTTTAAAGGTCACAAAGTCCCTTTACAAACACTCACTTTCCTTCAGTTAACCCAAACCCCTCAAGTTTATCTAGATATAAATATTTCAGAGCAGCAAAAAGCAGTATATTTGCAGCTCCCTGCATTTCATGTCTTTGCAAAGGCCACTAGCACGGAAAGATTTTCACAAAACCGAAGTGCCCGAAGACCAAGATTCCTTATCTTTTGGGGGATGTCAGGACAGAATCTACAAAGAGAGGTGAAAAAACTATCAAGGCAGTAAATACAGGACTCCAACGAGATTAGAGGACAGGCTACAAACTGCCATCAGCTTTCCCACTTCGAATGAAACAGCAGGAAGCTGGGAACCTCCTGGGTACACCTCCGAGAAACATCTGGATGTGGAAAACCGATGTCATTTTATATGGGCCACTATGGATTTGATTGCCAACACAATCCCAAAAAACCACTGTGTCCCACTCTGCAAACGAGTAACAACGAAGTAAAGTAGGGTACAGGTACACATTTTTTTTTTTCCAGTGAAAGGAACTCACTTAGTTCTGTTACACACATGCAGAGAGTAGGAACCAATTAAGAGCTGTTTTCACTATGCAGCTGTCAGTTTACCTCAGCTATTGCTATCAGGATTTTTTGCTTTTGACAGGCACCCTTTATGTCCTTTGAACTGTCACTCTAGATTTAGGAAGTCTCTTTGCACCTCTGACTTTCAAAGAAGAGCTGTTGATCTATCCCAGATTTAGCATTTAAAG
The DNA here is from genome assembly GCF_003945725.1 of Corapipo altera. NCBI lineage: Eukaryota > Metazoa > Chordata > Aves > Passeriformes > Pipridae > Corapipo > Corapipo altera. The sequence goes on along the minus strand of NW_020884897.1, from coordinate 10,261,140 downwards.
ATATATTTATATATACCACCTGTGAAATAAACAACAGCAACAAAAAAATTAACAATTAATTTCAGTTTTTTACTTAAATTTCATAGACCATTGGGAGGGAGAACAGTTTTTAAACGTCCCCTTGGAGTTTTTGCAACATGAAAAGATATAAACCCCATTAAATTTTAAAGGCCTGTGCACACACTGTAAGGGAGAAATAATCAACATATCATTAAGTGAATTAGATTGAAAACCAGCTGCAATGTTCACCATGCTACTAATTATACAAGTAGGCTGAGGAAAGCCACTGGAAACACATTCTGAGGATTTAAATCTTACTTCTCAGATCTATCTGGACTCCCTGTACACTATTAAAGCCTTCTTGGAAACACACAATAATGCAAGCAAGCATAGTATATAAATTAATTTTTAAGGGGAAATTTCCTCTTTCAAGAATTAAAATGCATCTAATACATTCAAACAAGATCCTAATATTTTTCCAGGGCATTTTTTCTACCCTTCAAGTGGAACAATTCAATTCTCCCTGTTTGACACTTTTAGTATTTTTGCATTTAATTTAAAATGAGATCTTAAATAACTCTGTGAACACTTCTATCACACTGTAGGGATGTTCTTCGCAGGTCTGACTAAATGCAGCAATATTTCCTGTATTTTAAGGGAAAAAAAAAAAAAAGAGTGTTATGAAAAAATAATGTGTGTGTGTGGCAGAGGCAGGGTGGCAGGATGAGGGGGAAGAGAGAAAGCTGCAGAGCTGATGGTGGCATCAGATAATGAAACTTTTGTTTGAACCTAAACTTTCTTTATTTTTACCATGTGGTCAAGTCTATACTGGTTGTGTGAAAAGTAGGATTAAAACTGAAAAAATGCAGCTCTGGAGGTCTCATTAATGAAGGAGACAGTGTCTCCATCTCCCACACAGATATGGATACTCCTCGCTGGATCAGGCCAACATCAGCTCAGCACAGTTATCTCACCTTTGGCTAGTCTTGATTAATTCAGTGGTTTGGTTTGTGTCTTTATAATTAAAAGGGGGAAAACACACACACACACACACACACACACACACACACTCTCTCACAAAATCATTAATATTTTGTCTGCCAGTGTTCATCCTGGATTACAATTTTACAATTTCTGGTTCATTTACTTTGCTCTCTGCATGCTTCTTGGACCAGTAATAACTTCAGGGTGCAGCTTAGGTTTAGACCCTTTCCCCTTGGCATTTTAGCCAACAGCATAAGCTGAAACCAGCAGAAATTACAATCTGCAGGTAGGGGAGGATGGGGTAGTTCTGCAATGTAGGTGAGGAGAGCAGAAATAACCATAAATCACAATTAACTATTTTAATGGAGAAAAGTAGTGCTGTGGGTCTCATGCTGAAAGGAAGACCAAAAAAAGGTTTCCTGACCGAAATAAAATTCTACCTCTGGGCTTGGTTACGTGTTAAGTTTCCAAACACAGTTTAGGAATCAATTCAGTTACTGGGTTATAAATGTAGTCAGCCAGCCATGGCAAGCGTGGTGCTAGACAAGTGCAGGTACAACTCTCTGCTAACATGCACCATCTTGCATCTGTCAGCCAGTTATCACCATCACACTGACGTTCTGCCAAAAGACAGATCGAGGCCCAGATAGCAACCATTCATTCAGTGTTGTGTGTTGTATGTTCACTTCATAGCTGAAGTACAGAAACCAAAACCAGCAAAGTGTTTTGAAGGTCTAGATTAGCTTAAGACAGCCATGGCCACCCCTAAAGGAGAGAAGTTCTTGTTTTTTGGAAGCAAATGAAGGCACCTCAGGTCTAAAACAGTGGCATGGTAAGACCAGGATGACATAGAGAGAGCTTCACTGATAAGAACAGAGGTGCTGCCGTTGCAACCCAAAACCAGAAATGGAGAGGTGACATGCAGAAGGAAAGCCAGCACAGAGAAGGATTTAAAGAGGGAAGTCTGATGGTCAGAATGAACTGCTAAGTCAGCAATAGACACTTATGGACAGAAACCACTATTAACAGGAGGACTGAAAGCAGTCGAGCTGAGAACATTAGTAAGGCAAGCACTGCTTGGCTACTGCAGAAAGGTGGTTTGGGGAACAAAGACACAAGCCACGACAGGTAAGAGGAAAAGAACTTGTGGAAAAGGAGATAGTCAGAGTCTGAACAGGAAGGCCAACTGTTAGAAAGAAGCAGTGAGCATCTGAGATTCTGGTTTAGGACAGTCCCTTGCACAGTATCTACAAGGCAGCAGAGGCAGGCACAGGGCTGTGTATCCAGCAGCAGCACTTGCTGTCCCCGAGCACACAGAAGAAGCAGGTGACAGACCTGTGAGGTTAAACCATGGCTACACAAACAACCCCCAGACAGCTCAGGATTTAAGCCACTTCTCTTTAAGAAACTGCCTCTTCATTTTCGAGAAGAGAGGGGTGAAAAATGGAGGGAAGATCCAAGCTTCCCACACAGAGCAGTGCAGCAAAGTTTGATACTGAACATATACATGCTGGAGTTGAAAAAAAAAAGTGACAATTTCACAAGGCTTCAGAATTACTCTCCATTAAGAACCTTCGGTCAGAGAGAAACACTGAAAAGGAGACAGAGGGTTGCTGAACAGAGGGAAGGCAACTTACAGATCCCAGCGTGGTATTTCAAAGTGCTAACGCTGTGTTTGTGAGCCTTGTACGTTTGGATTCGCTCCCCAGTGTCAACTAACCAGCACTTCACTGTCCTGTCCGCGCTCCCCGAATACAAGTGCCGGTTCACCAGCTGAAGGGAAGAGAAGAAGACATCAGCAATGGTCCCTCAGGCAGGTTCCTGAGAGAACTGCACTGAAGTGACTCATCCAAAGTCAGCTTCCAACTCGACAGCAATGGCTGCACCTTGAAACAGAGGGATGGTGAGCAAACCAACCTTGTGTTCTTCACAACTGCATCTTGCATTCACTTCTGGGCCTTAAAAACAGCTCCCAGCTTTCAGAACATAAAAACTTAGCCCATCTGCTGGCACAAGCAGGCAGGATTCCAGTGAGCTTAACAATGCTAACCCCACTTCCATAATTAGCTACATTATTACAGTCTCAAAAAAAAAACCCAGCAGTGTAGCTTCTGCAAAGCATATTTGACAGGAACTCTTATCAGATTGTAAGTTTTAATTACAAAAGAAATTTCAGAACAATTCTAAGTAACAGAAAAATGGTAAATTAAAACTAAAATCCTACACACCATAAACCAGGGTTTATATTTAGTAGGATCATACTGCACAAGGTTAGCATTTGGAAACGCTAACTCTTCCTTGAAGCTGTTCTGCATCTGCATTTACACAAGTCTTTTTAGACTGTGTTATTGAATGATGAAATGATTAACCAACCTTTACACAGACTTTTAAACATCTTCAATCAGATTTCTTCTGCTGTGTATTTAAAGTAATTCTGACTGTAAATCCCAAAGAAGATTGGTGCCTCATTCCACCAGTCATCCTGTACCCTGTGAGAACTCACTGGTGGGGAGGGTGGGTTTTATTCCATGACAGAGAATGACAAAAGGAAGGACTGTGCTTGGGAAACTGAAACAGAGAGAAAATAACCGACCTGTGCAAGATTATAAAACCAACCACTACACAGTAAACAAACTGCATAAAGCCTGGAAGCTCAGCAAGGAAAAGCTCCACAATGCAGAAAAAAATCTGGCATCCTCTGTCTGCCTAATGAAATCAAACTAAGGGTTTTCACAGCCACTGTTATGTAGAGCTCTCACTGCACACTCCTCCAAGTTTCATGGACTTGCAGCAACCTCTATATCAAAGGGATGGAGAGACCGTAGGGAAAACCCTACCCCCCCCTCCAAGAGATGGAATTTGCATAAGGAGTAATGATACCTTGTTTGTCCCCCAGACACACAGATCAGAAGGTTCAAATGATCAGCAGTGCACTAACCCCTGACACTTCTCAGGTATCTCCAGGAAACCAAGTGCACAACAAATGACAAACCCACTTGTCCTGGGTCTTGCTCTTAGGGCACTTCTAAGGGTCTGGTTATTCTGCCACCTTAGAAAATTATAAACCTTTAGTCCCCACTCTTTGTATGCTCTGTATCTGTAAGGCTGGAATGTTTTTCATACTCTTCCATCTCCACTCCCAATGAAAAAGGAACAACCCCATTCCCCAAAGGCATCATAAGTGAGCTTTGTACAGAACAACGCTGTGCTGTGTTACAACATGAAACAAAAGGTATTTTAAGATACAAAGCACTACAGTGATGGGACTGTGCTAACCCACACAAGAAACATATGCAGGCAGAGCAAGAGCTGGTCACAGCTCCCACCAGTCCAGCCCGAGCAGGGAATGCCACTCTTCCTACCAGCAGAACCTGGCCCATGGAACAGAATTCATAGCTAAACGCCAGAAGCTTGTAAAACACAACCCACTGTTAAAGGCCAGCAGTACTTTGAAATGTCACTTCCAATTACTTTTGAGCTGTTTTAACAACAGCATTAATGTTGTATCTCAGTGAGGAAAGAGAACGAATGGCCAGCAGCACTAACAAAAACCAAGAGCCACTCAGCCTGAGGAAGGTAACCCGATTTTTAAATTCTAAGCTTGGCCTGAATGGGCATGAAGAGATTTTCATGCTGCACCTGCTAAATGGAAGAAGATTCTTTGTGTTGAGATCTTGCTGTGTGGTTCTTGATCAAGTCTTTGCACTTTTTTTTTTTTAACATCTTACTAGCAGCATCAACCCGCCCACTGAACAAGGGAAAACACTAAATTACTAAATTATAACTTCCTACAGGTAAATGCCACTCTGCATTAACAGTACATTAGGTTATGCTGCTTTGTTTCTACATTTAAGTGGGTGTATGAATGCCAAAGTGAAACAAAAGAGCTGCAACTTGCCTAGATTTGCTAATTTGCTAGATATAAAATGTATCAAATGATGTGGGCTTACTTAGATAATTTATAGCACCAGAATTGTAAGAGCCTTAGAATCATAGAATGGTTTGGGTTGGAAGGGACCTAAAAGATCACCTAGTTCCCACCCTCCTTCCATGGGCAGGGACACCTTCCACTAGACCAGATTGCTCAGAGACCCATCCAACCCGGCCTTGAACACTTCCAGGGATGGAAGTGGACAACCTGTGCCAGTTCCTCACCACTCTCACTGGAAAGAATTTCTTCCTAATATCTAAACTAAACCTACTTTCTTTTAGTTTAAAGCCATTCCCCCTTGTCCCACCACTCCATGCCCTTGTAAGTAGTCCCTCTCCAGCTCTCATGAAGCCCCTTTAGGCACTGGAAGGTGCTATAAGGTCTCCCCAAAGCCCCCCCTTCTCCAGGCTGAACAAACCCAATTCTCTCTGTTTGTCTTCATAGCAGAGATGCTCCAGCCCTCTGAGCATCTTCATGGCCTCCTCTGGAACCCCTCCAACAGGTCCATATCCTTCCTATGTTGGAGACCCCAGAGCTGGATGCAGGACTCCAGGTGGGCTCTCATGAGAGCAGAGCAGAGGGGAAGAATCCCCTCCTCGACCTGCTGCCCACACTGCTGTTGATGCAACCCAAGAGATGGTTGGCTTTCTGATGCCCAGCCAGGGATCTGGTGAGGTGGCCAGCACACCAACCATCTTCACTTCACTCAAAGCCTCTGTGCTACCCAGGCTGCCCCATTATACATATCTATGCCCCTTCCTCCCCCTCACCAGTTCAAGCAGGTGAGCACAGCAGCAAGGGATTCTCAGCCTGGCATGGAAAGAAAAACATTAACAGGTTAAACAATCTACCACATGCCACAGACTGAGCCTGCAGCACAGCCAACAGCAAAACCCAGTGCAGGCTCTGACTGTCACATAGTCTCTCATTTCCAGGGTATTTTTATAAAACAGAGCATGAAATGGCTATTAGTGGAGAAAGCCATCAAGAGCTATCAGCTCAGGCTGAAGCTGCAAATCAGATCTGCCTAAAGTGATGTGAAAGGCATAATCTCATCTAAATTGGTGCAGATCTGTGCAGCTAAGATAGACCTTTACAGTCACTGCAGTCTGGGGCACAGTTCATGTCACCCTGAAGCACATCTGAAGCAGACCACACCTTAAAAGTCACTATTTCTTCCCTCAACAAGGACAACCTCCTCAGCTGTAGGCAAATCAATTTAGGCAAGACCACTCCTCCTTCACTTGACTAAAGGTATGCCTAGCTTACAACTCCAGCCTAAGCTACAACACTTCAGATATCTGTATTTAATCAAATTAATAATCATCACTTACTATTTCCTTAGCCAAAATACTTACAAGCTGGCCCCACACTCTGCGGTTTAAATGTGATCAGTAGAAATGGTTACAATATTCCAACCTGCGGGTGCCTGGAGAAGCAGTGATGTTTCCAAAGCTGTATTTTCCTTGGCTGGCTTTTGAGTACTTTGTTCACTTTGACTAACTGCCCAACAAAGCTCCTGACATGGAAAAGCATGGCCAGGCAAGGACACCTGCGGCAGAGTGGACAGCACAGAACAGATTTGCAGCTCAGATACTAATGGGCTGAGTGGACATTTCAAACCCAGGTAGCTTCCAAAAATTTTAAAACCTGGTGACAGTCAGATGCCCAGGTCTAAAGCAGAAAAAAAAAATCACTGCATTGATATTTGTAATTCTGGACTGCTAATTTTTCTCATCACTCTGAGACATTTTGCTTTGAACCTGATGAAACACTGACACACATGAATGGAACAAATTTGTCTTAATCCTCAGACCAAAGTACTGGAGATGTTCAGTCAGACTGCTTGTGAGTGGTAAAGTAATAGCAGTACCAAAATACTAGCTGTAAATGCTGAAGTAGTTACAGATTTCATTAATAAGAAATGGTTGTATCCCCCAAACACACCAGAATTTTAATTAAAAAAAGATTGTCATATCCAGGGTTGGTCTCCCAAGGCAATCACAACTCTGTTGCTCCACAAGCTGGACTGAATATATGCAGCAGCTTAAGATCATTTTTACCAGTAAGAATGCCAAAAATATCTGCAAAAGAGCTGTTTAACAGGTATTTCAACCTTATAGGAATGGACTTCGCCATCTCAATTAACCTTTGCTATAAAAAACAGTTTAATCCTCAGCCAAGGAGAGGCAATTGGCTCTCCAGAGAGATTTGGGCACATCCTCTTTCTGAAGGTCACTGCACTCAGACTTGATCCCAGGAACTTCAGGATAAGTTCATATCAGCAACCATGTGTCCCACCACCAGCTTGTTCTCCTCATGGAGGTCAGTGTGCCTACAATCTGCCAGCTGGGTCTCCTATTCACAGCCACTTCTAAGCTAAAAATCACCAACTTGGACCAATCTCCAGTTACAACTATGTAAGCTTCGGCAGAGTTAAGACTTTCAGGATCCCATTCAAACCACATTCATTTTAACGAGCAAACAAACTCCCTGTGGGCAAGAAATTGTTTTTTTTTTTCCTGAGAATCCATCTAGAACGAGCCCTCTGGTCTGGCTGTTGGAGAACATTTTTCAGCCTTTTTTACTGCAGTGCAAAGCAATGGCCCTAGAAACATGTTTAGTTTCTACAGGTGTTGTACACATTCACATTCCTCTAACTCACATCTTCATCCTCTGATGCAACAAATACAACTACAGATTACAAAAAATGTGTGCATTTAATTTAACTGATGTGGCAAGAAAACATTTCTGTCCCCGTGATCACAACATAAACAGAGTCCAGGCAGTGGCTTTGTTCAAAGCATTCTTTTCTTCTAGTCGGCTTTAAAAGGCAACTGAAGGGAATGGTCCAAACAAAGGATCTTTTGCGGGAAAACCAGAAGCAAGTCCTTGCCCACTCATGTTCATGTTCTTCAAAAAGAAGTTTCCCTGCAAGAATGTTTGCTGTAGGATCCAAGCTAAATTCCAAGCTGGAACATTTCTCTCTGCCAGCTTTTGGCAGCAAAATTTTGATAAATACTCAGAGGCAGAACAATCAGCAAAGGACAAAGCAATCCTTGTAAACAGTTTGCAAAGCTACTTCCGAGGCATTTAGGAAAACATACACAAGTAAATATTTATATCAGGGTTATTCAGCCTTTTGCAGGCAGTCACACTAATGAAAATGGGTGTTTGATTATTAGTTGCAAATACTGGTCTTTAGCCAGGCCTGAAATTTTTAAGTGGAAGGACGAGCATGAGCTGTGATTACACTCAGCCCACCCTTGCTTTTTCCCCATCACTTCCTATAAAATTTCATTATTGGCTCTTACATGAAGAGGGAGCACTCAGAACAGCTGCTGTACTTCATCTGCCAAGTGATCAACACACTGCAGGAGGAAGAGAGTGAAGAGTTCTGGCTGCTCCACCGTGAGTTACCTTGCCTGACTGTGAAAATCAAGTAATCAGTGCTGCCAAAGCACCTACCATGGACACAATTCCCACTGCAGATAGGTTTTGCCAGGAGACTTTCCTTCTCAGTCCAATTTAAATAGTGGAAGGAAGAGAAAAGCGGCGTTAGAACAAGCTGGTACCTGCAGCAGAGCTCCTTTGGCAGCAGAACACCCACACTCAGTTTGGTTGGTAACTCACCTTCAACAGACTGACCCCGGCTGGGACAGCAGGACCAGCCCTGGGGAATATGAACAACTCATTCTCTTCACTCCCCTGTCCAGAACCACCAAGGACAGGGGAAAAGGGAAAACCTAAAGCTCACCAATGCTTTTCTTTTCTGCCATGCTGGATTAGAGTTGCTCCCAGGCTCCCCTAACTTACACTAGCCAGCAACAACACCTAAAGGATCTCAGAGCAACTGGGGAACGTTCAAAATCCAAACATGCCTGTGGCATCAGCCCTCTGCTTCCCACAGTCCAGCTCTGCAGGAAACAAGGTGAATAATATGGGTGTGCTTTATGGCTATCCACCCAGAAAACTCCTTCAAGAAGCTCCAGGAGTTTCCATTCACTGCTACAGCAACACTATTGGTATTTACTGGAAAGTAATGGGAGAGGACTGGAACAGGCTGGACCTAATTTGCAGCAGTTCAGAACATCCCAGGGCATTCCCATTAACAACAGCTTTCTAAAGTTGGGGAAAATATGGTCTCAGTATCCAAATTTTTCCTGATCTGTGTCCAGGATGAAAGATCATACTGAGCATTTCTCAAACTTTTTGAAAGGTCACCCTCCCTTAGGGATCTTTATTTGAATAAATAAAATGAAAATAAGTCTTTATCTTTTGTTTTCATTTATTCTCCCCACACAAGCATTATACCACCCAGAGAACAGGTAAATGCTTTTAATTCCTGGTACCAATTCAGCTCCTCCAGGACAGAGGAGTGAAAATCTGCTGTAATTAGTAGCTCACTTCTGCCCTGAAGAAAATTAATTGCTGTCAACAATTAAAACTGTCTGCTGGCTACTGTGAGCAACTCACAACTACCTCCAAGTCCTTCCTGACTTGGAGTTTGAAAAATACCATCCCAACTCACTGCCACAGATTACAGCACTGCCACTAAGATGGCCAGGGCAAAAAAGGCTCCAAGAGCTTTTTGAGAAGAAATCAAAAATAAAAAAATAAACACCTCTTTTCAGGAAGTTTCCTTTCTGTTGTAACATCTTTGTACGGATTCTGGTGATTGACCCCTTCCTAAAAGAATGAAAATACCATGTGGGCTGTGCTGAGAGGCTGCCAAGTGGAACAGAAGGGACAGTGTTGAACCCAGTTAGGCAGAGGGAGGAATTAGGAAAGATCAACAGCCTAAAGCTATTCAAGAGCAGTGCAGTGACTGCTTAAGCTGGGATAAGTTTGAGAGGCCTAGACACTAAATGCTCTCTGTGGGGGCCTATATGTACCTCAGCTGGACTCTCCCAGCCTCAAACACCAGCTGGTGATGAGAGAAGTGAGGGGCTACCAGTTACTCACAGCTAGAAGAGGATTTGGCCAGGACTGTTGCCAACACAGTCTTGGCAGCAGCAGTCTTGTGTCCTCTGAATTGTTCAGGTTTTCCAAATAGATGTATTGGTTTTGCTTTTCTTCTCCCCTGCAAGAAGTTCTGTTTGTTTAAAACCATTGTTTAATTCTGTGCTCACAAGCAGAGAAGCATTGCTCATTCCTGAGCACTCAAAGAGCGTAATTGAATTTCCCAGGCTTCTGGGAGAGGGTCAAGCCAGTTTTGTGTAACAATTTTAGCAAGAACCCAATTAAATTAAAGCAAGCTCTGTTGTTGCCAATCTGTGCCTTGGAGAAGGGCTACAATTAAACAACAAAACATAGCATGACACTAAGAACAGCAACGGATTTACTTCAGCATCCTCCAAATACGTTACCACGATATCATAAAAACAAGCTTTAACACCGAAAATTTACCCAAGCAAGACAAACATTACTCCAGGGCAACATGATTTTGTGGCGGGTTTTTTTTCCCTCTAAAGCTGAAGAAAACCAGTATTCCTTTGGCACTCTCAGGTTTTTACTCTGCTAATGTCAGCTGTGACTACCTTCTCTAGAAACAAAGGCAACATTTATTAAACAGCTATAAAAAATACATCCTCTAGCCTCTGTAAAGGAAAAACACTTCAGGACAACAAACACAAACATGGAGAGCAGCAAGAAAAACTGCTGTCATTAGCTTCAGTCAGACACACACGTATGAACATTTATGCTGACCTGAAACTAAGTTACAGACCATCATATACTCTCTTTAAATACACTATGAGCATTTTCTGGTGGATAATGAGTGCACAGGGTAAGTGCTTGTGCGATAGTTCCCATTTTGCCTCATCTGCCTAACCTCCTCCTCTTCCCTGCATCATTAACAAATCTGGCAGCATTCACCAGAAAAATACTGCAAACAGGAAAACAGAGTATGGTTTTTCAGATCACATTGCATTTTTTCCCCTCTTTCCTTCATCATTTCCTGATTTCTCTTGCCCACGCTCTACTTCTCTTTTCCCTTTTCCTTGCCCATTTTCTTCTCTTGGCCACCTCTTTCTCCCTTTCTTTTCTCAAATTATGTCTGTGTGGCTTTTAATGTAGGATTTCTTTTGCTTTTATGCTTTCCTATTATCTTTTGCCCACAACTTTGTGTTGGGTTTTGGATTGTTTGGTTTTTCTTTAAGTTATCGAGTTTACTCTGAATTTTTTCCCCCTCCTCCTTTTAAGTTATCGGACCCCATGACTGTTTACTTGCTCAGGTTATTTTCTTCATAGTGTGGTGATCCTGCCTACACAGTCCTACTCAGATGAACACTGTACCTAGAAAACCTACTTATGAGTTCCAAGACCTAGGAGGATTTAAACAGATACTGAGCTAGAAGTTAGACTAGGACAGCCACTAAAAGCCAAGAGATCAGAAAGTGTTTTAGGAAAGAGGATTTGTCTCAAGATCAGAGAGCACTATTATTTTGCTATTACATGAACATTTAACCTTACCATTCATAACCTGTCTTGGAAGAGCTTCTTTATGAATGAAAAGACAACGGAGACCCACATGAGTTAAGACATGGACACCCCTTTCCAAAGGCTCTTGCAGAGAGCTCTTACCTCTAGGCAGATTACTGATCCTTGGTGCTCTTTGAACACTTTGAGCTGCTCACCAGTGACAATATTCCAGGTCCGAATGGTGTAATCCGTGCTGCCAGAGAACAGCTCCCTGTTTGGTGCATCAAGTATAAGGCACAGGACGGCCCCGGTGTGTCCCAGCAGGGTCTGGTAGCAGCGCCCGCTGGACACCCACCAGACCTTCACAGTGCAGTCGGTGCTCCCTGTCACCAGCAGGTCTCTGCTCACCCTCTCCTCCTCCTCTTCCTCCTCCTCCTCTTCCTCAAGAACATCCCTGGAGGAATAGTGAGCTAGAGTCAGGACACAGTTCCGATGGCCCCGGAATTCCTGGATTTGTTTCTCCTTGTCCACGCTCCAGCAGCGGGCTGTCCTGTCGTAGGAGCCGCTGAAGAGATAGTCTTTGGCAACCAGGATCCTGCAAAAAAATAAAAGGTTTTGTGCATGAACAGCATCATTCTTTTTATATAACCGTCTTCTGTCACAATTTCAGTGCCAAGCACCCTGAAGCATGAAAGAGTAGCATGAACACCACATATATAACCCCAATCCAGTGGTTTTAGAAGCTGAACACTTCCCTGTTTCTCATCTTAAAACTGAGATCCCTTATTCAGGTACATATATTGCTACTTATAGTTTTACACTATAGCATTATAACTTTGGGCATTTGTGTTTTGGTAAAATTCCTTCCAGCAGGGATTATGAACTTCCATGAGTTACACATACTATCTACAAGTTTGATGTGTTGTTTGGTTTTGTTATTTTTTTTAAATAACTCATTCTTGGTAATTGATCTTTAGTCTTTGTTTATAAAAAAATCACTTATAAACTAACCTATGACAATATCTTAGAATTAAAAATGAAAAAAAAAAAAAAAAACACACTGAAAAAAACATTTCAGGAACCTGAACTGCACCTGACAGTGTGCAAAGATAATCACCTTTTCATCATCGAATAAAGAGAGTGCAAGAAAAAAAATATACCCCTAATTTCACTTAGCTCAGGATCTCAAAAAAGGTAAAGAAAGAGTATCCCATTTATTACATAATTGAAGAGCAAATCAGAGATTACAGCTCAGGAATTCAACTTGCTGGGCCTCCAAAACGCTGAGTTGTAGCAGCACAAACATATAATAACAGAAAAATCTCTAGAGTTCATATTTCCAAACCAGAGATAGGGAACATCCATAACCTGCCTTCTTTGTCAGCTGAGTTTGGTCCTCTGGAACCTTTCAAACAGGCAACAAAGTCATATGAATAGGGAACACATTTCCCATTTGCTGATTCAAGCAAAAATCAGGCCAGTGCCAAAACACAGAGCCAGCCTACCTAACTATTTACAGAATCTTGCTACACATCATATGTGTTTTGAGTTTAGCAAGGAACAAAAAAACCCACTCACCCACTAGAAAAGAAATGTTAAAAAAATACCAGTCTTTTACTGCTCTATTTGCCATTAATTAAATCCAGTCCAACTATTAAGAGGCACTTTAAACAGACAGGCCCATCAGCCACCCACAATTAATTGAATAGTTTCATATTAAACTTAATTTGCACAAACAGTAATAAAAGAAAAAGCCCTGACTTTATCCCTCTTGCCAACACAAAGACTTGACACGATGTTTTTAAAATCTATTTATCAGAAGCATCTGTTATCAATTGGATAATTTCTTCTGGAATTTCATTCCTAGCCCTGGATCCAATCCCCCTGCTGTTTGCCTTTCATTTCTCTCCTATCTGCTGTGTGTGTCTGTGTCAGCACTGCTGTTAGGAGAACTAATCACCGCAGCACAGAACACACGTAGCACGAACTCAAAGGCTCACACAACCCGTTTTATTAGTGAAGTAAATGGAGAACTGCAGCAAAATGACAATATAGGTGTGATAACAGATTACAGGGACACAAGGGGAGAGCTCCAGGGAACCGACCTGTTCACAATTGATGTGTGGCCTCGGTAAATGGCCAGGCACTGGCCCGTCACCACATCCCACTTCCGAATGGTGTGATCTGCACTGCACGTGAAGGCAGCCTCGTTTTCCAAGTGGCAAAAGGTGATGTAACTTTCGTGTCCTGGGAATAACAAAGGAAATAAATCTGACCACTCTGCACGTGAGCAGGACTGACTAGTAGAGCCCTTCACCTCGACTAAAAGAAAAATAAAACAAATGAAGGAATGAAGCTCCGGTTTTGGATGCACCACCGTGTTCTTCACATTTGAGGATTTCTAGAAAACGAAACGATTTCAAGCGACAGCAGAAAAATTCACCGAAATCAGGATTAAGTGAAAGAGTAAAACAGTACAGTTCCACCAATCAGGTAAATCAAGCAGCATTATAGAAACGTAATGAGCTAAACTAATATCAATAATAAAACTCAGACTAATGAAGTTTAAAATCAATAAAAAAGTGGTTTATTTTTTTAATAAAGAAATACTTTTGCTTTTTTCTTGTGAAATAAGGGGGGAAAAAACCCAGCCCATTGATTTTCAGGATACAAACAGCCAAAAATTAAAGCATGAAACTCTGAAAAAAGGAAGCAACATGAGACTCACCAGCAAGTTTAGTTTCATTGTCCAGGCAGAATGAAATGCAAGTAAAAAAACCATATCTGGTAAATAGCCAATACTTTCCCCATCATGACTAATAACATGAATAACCCCCAAACTTTTCAAAGCATCAATATACCTTTAAGGAAATGACACAGAAAGACAGAATAAGAGCACAGTTGTTTATAAAATATTCTGAGTACACTGGGATTCTGCAGTTACAGTAAAAACAGACATAAGCACTGCTCTAAAGATGTCATGCTGACAAACAGGGTAATGCCAGCAAAGAGGAATCAATATTACAACCTCAAGCTTTTGTTGTTGCTTAGCAAGACATGTCATTTTTCTATTGTAACATTAAATGCACTGCATTTACAAATAACCTTAGGATTCAAGTCCCAGCTTTGCTCAAGATCTCTTGTGTGAAATTGCTATCACCTATCTAATCACTCTGCTGGTATTACCTTGCATTCTTCTGTTCTAACATTTAGACTGTAAGCTTTTAGGACCAAAACTGCTTCCTCCTAAGTCACTATCACAAGAGTGATAGTTATCGTTGAAGCTGGTGGGCCCTACTGTGATTTAAATACTATTCTTTGAGGAAAAAAAGAAAAAACAATCTAAGAAGGACAAATGTGCTTAAAGAGAGACAGATGGAGAAAGGTATTAGAAAAACAGAATCATGTTGTAAAATAAAGAGATGGTAAAAAAAAAAAAAATGAGGGAAAGCAGACTGCCCAGTAAAACAGTTTCACTGACTGTGAAAAGCAGATTTCACTACAACTGCTGTAGTTCAAAAGCCTTGTTGTAGTTCAAAAGCAGACCAGAATCCACGTTAGAAACATGTGGCTGGTTTCCGCTACAGCAAATTCATCAGATGCCAAAAATTAAACAGATCACCAGGGCTATAAGCAAAACTATACTCATAGTTGTGAAACTTTCTGCAAAGCAGCATGAATGGGACAGGTTTCAATGGGAGTGGATTTTTTTTCTCACAGCATCATGTAATCCTGCTCTGAGATCAAAAAAGAATCTTGGTTACTGCACCAAAGTCTGCCAGTCAGATTTTAACTCAGTAATACTCGACCCACACAGAGGATGCCAAAACCCCCTGTGGCAGACAAGGTCTGGTGCTGGTCTGGCCAAGAGCAGCCACCACACGTCTGTTTGTTGTGCTGTGGTGGAACTTGAAATTGTGTGATAGACACAGGTTTATCAGTAATTATAGCTTGTAAAATGCAAATTTACACATCAACTGTGTGTGTGTACAAATATAAAATACATACAATTATCTGATTCAAATGACAGTTCACAAACCACCCAGCCAACCTTCTTTAGAGTTCACCCCAAACACTGGCAGCACATAGGCCAGATTCCATAATAATGAACATTATCCAATACATTTCTCTTTCTAGTTAAAAGCTAATTAGTGGTTTAAAAGGATTTCTAAGCCTAAATCAAATGCAGCGAGTTTTCCATGGCAGGACCATGGCAGGATGTGGGGAAAAAGACAATACTCCATAGTGAAAAACAAGGAACCAAGCAAACAAACAACAAGAAAATCACAGCAAAAACAATCAGAAAATCCAAACTTAACAGCTTTATTTTTTTCTGTACTAAAAGGACACGAGTGAGAAAACAAACATCTTCACTCCATATCTGACTCCTGCATGACTGTACTTTCCACAGAGTTTTTCTTTTCAATTGTTGACATGCTAGTCTACGGGCAATAAATTTTGTTTAAGATGTAAAAAAAATCTCAATTAAAAAAGAAACCCAGCAATTAACATTTCTGTGTGTCAAATGGGGGGCGGGGAGGGGGGGGGGAATAATCTATTTACTAAGGTTTCTTTCCAGACTTCTGGGTCAAGAGGTTCTAAATAAAGACTGTCTGGAAAATGAAATTATTAAAAGGACAAAAAAAGAAAAAAAAAGAGAGAGAGTGAACAACAAAAAGTCCGTATTTCTTCAGGGTGTAAACCAGAGAGCTCCCAGAAAGAGACAAAACTTAAATGACTGCTACATTCCACCCCCAGAGATAAAAGGATCCGTGCCTTCGGTAGCGCCGGTAACCTGCTTGGGGTTGAAACAGCTTCTGCTTCAACGTTACTGTAACAAATACCCCCCCCCAAAAAAAAAAAAAAAACACAAAACAAAACAAGCATGATTTTGGCTGCCCGGCAGGCTGCAGGGACTGAAAGCGACCGGGACATGCTGTGTGGCCTGTGACACGCTTTGGGCTCAGATCCCAGGGTTAAGAAGGGAAGCTCCCGTACCTTGGAAGTGCCCGTGGCACTGGCTGTCGGCGGTGCTCCAGAGCCGAGCGGTGCCGTCCTCGCTGCCCGTGAGCAGCCGCTGCCCGTCGGGGCTCAGGCTCAGCCAGTTGATGCCCCCTTGGTGATCCGTGCAGACCTTCACGGCCGAGCTGCTGTTCCCCATCCCGGCGCTCCCGGCGCTGGCCGAGCCCGCGGGGTCGGATCACGGGCGCTCCGCAGCCCCGGGACCTCCAGCCGTGTCCCACCGACCGACTTCTGCCATCACCTCAACTCCCAAACATCAGCAGGGTAGTGCGGACTCCTGCACAGGGACACAAAGGGGGAATGGGAGGGTAAGTTAAATCATTTCATCCCCCCGTGGATGCATCGCTTCCTCGGGGTGTGTTGAAGCCACTGAGAGCCTGTTTCCCCGCAGGATCCGAAGCCCTGCGGCGGCAGACGAGCCGAGGTACCCTCTCCATGGGCACCGAGGCACGTCCAGCCCCTCGGGGGGATCTATCCCGGGCGGTACCGCTACCTGGTGCCCTCGCCGAGGCTGCTGCTCCTCCAGCGACCTCAGGGCTGACTCGGGGCGCTCTCAGGCGGCCCCCCAGTGCCCCAGGGCTGCCGCCATCCCTCCCGCACGGCCCCCCGGCACCCCCGCCCCGGCACTCACCGCCCCGGACGCGGCGATCCCGCACTCGCCCTACGGGGAGGGGGAACCTCCTCCGGCCGGGGCGCCGGAGCCGCCGCCGGGCCGAGCGCGGGGTCCCCCCTCCGCCGCCGCCTCCGCCCCGCGGGGAGGCGGGCAGGGCTCCCGCCGTGCCCCCTCAGCCCACCCCGGGGCGGGCCCTCACCCCCCGCCCCGGCCCTGCCTCCATTACCTCCCGCTCCATGTTCCAGCCGCCTCCCCCCCGCCCGCGCTGCCTCCTCGGTGCTGCCGCGTCCCCCTCATCCGGAGGTGCCCGGCAGCGCTGCCCCTCCGGGACGGCCTCTCCCCGCACCGACCCCCCTTCCCGGGGGAAGCGGCATCTCCGCTCCTGCCGCGGTTCGGTCACGGGGGGAGAGGAGGGGCGGGAGGGTCTGTCCCGGCTGGGGTCCCACTGACAACCGCGCCACGGCCGGAGGGGTCCCGCAGCACCTCCCCATCCCCGGCGGAGCCCCCGGGCTCGTCCCGAGGGAGGCATCGCTTCCTGCCGCACGTTCGCTCCCCCGGGCTCCGGCCCCGCTGCCTCGGGGAGCACCGGGGGCGTCGTGTTTTCCTCCACATCCAGTGACTCCCAGGGGGAGACTGAGTCTTGTGCTGGGGGCTACGGTGGGGGAAACCATCGCCTTTTGTTCTTCCTCTCTCCCCTCTCTCTGGACGAGCTCCCGCCCCGTTTCTCCACGGGAGCCCCGAGCCCCCTCTCTCGCTCTGCCCCTACCTCGAAGCTTTTGCGGCTGTTTCTAGTTAATGCGGCCCCTCACCCATCCATCCCACGGGCAGGGCTGCTGGGGGGCCTTTGTGCTGCCTCAAACTACCTGTACGAGGGCTCCGATAGCTGCTCCTAAGTAGGGCTCCACTGCCTTGGGACTGATCCAAAACATGGGCTGAAGGGTCCTGTCCACCGTGCAGCTAAAGGTACGAAGGATAAATCCACCAGGCAAACTAATGTGAAGGGGACAAGATCCCCCAGCAGGGCAGCAGCAGGGTCTGATGTGGTTTCCTCCCCTAAGAAATGAGGGAGCTGCAGCTCATTTGCTGCTAAAAACGTGCCAGCAGTCGTAGGATAAATCACAAAACCCCCGTTCTCCTGGCTCATACCCCGTTGGATCAGAAAAGCACCTTTTTGTGTCAAGTCACCAGCCTCCAAAGGAGCCCACTGGCTCCATAGTCGGGGTCCACCAGGCACTGACAGCGATTTAACAAGACACCAGCCCTGCTCTGGCACGATGCCCCTCAGCGCGTGGGCCGTGCAGAAACACACGCGTTAAACGGGCGCTGCACGGGATGTGTTATTTTGCACAGCACGCTCTGGCAGAGGCCAAACAGGACTAATATGTCACACCCAGTGCAAACACGAGGTGATCCCGACTCAGCTGCCTGGTGGAGGAGCTTGCAAGACGGAGGTGCAGATTCGGGTTTTTCAACGGTCAGGTCGAGCCCCGTGGCTTATCGTCCCCCGCCAGCTCTTCTCTGAAGGCAGGCACTTCTTTCCACACAGCCCTTGTGCATTCGAGAAATTGCCGAGAAGTTTTGGTGTGAGATGTGAGTACTGTGTTTCTTCCCTCTGAAAATCACATTATCCGTGAAAAGTTTTTATTTTTTTTTGGACGTGGAGGCCTGGGAATCGGCTGCTCTCAGGGAGTGTCCCTCACCATCTGCTTGTACATCTGTCAAATCCACTCACAAAACCCCTGCCCAGAGCCCTTGCTGGGGAAACTGTAGGATAGATTAGCACTCCTTTTTATTTTCCTGTGCTGCTATGATATGAATGCAAGGAAAAAATCAGATGGAAGGGATATTTTGTTAGTTTCGAGGCAGGTCTGCACATTTTGAACACGCACAGTTTAAATCTCAAGGGGAGACAGAGCTAGAGGGGAAACCCTTGGCCACAGCTCAGCCATGCATCAACTGTGGTAGCAGAGGGTCCTCCCCCCACACACCCCCTTCTTAAAGCCTTTTCAAGGTTTTTTATTATTATTTCTATTTAATATTTCCCTCCTGTGGTGACTAATGAAAACATCTAAGCTTTTGAATGTTTTCATGAATATTTATTCATTTTCTTGAGGGTTTTTTTAATTCCTCTTTTCTATTGGCTTTATCTGCCTGAATTTTAGATAAGTTTTCTTTATTACATTTGTGTTCTTGTGGGTTTTTTTTACTTGTGGGACAATGAGGAAAGTAAAAGAAAATTATCTGCTATTTGATTTTGCTCCTCGGGGCCCAAATCCTGTAATGAATACTCTTTCATCCAGGCACCCAAGGATGTGCAATTATGAAACTCAGGGTTGCTGGTATGCATTTCACTTGTCATTCTACAACAAATTTCTATTTTCTGTGTAGATAACTACAGATATGTACATACACAGATGCATGAACTGCTCCTGTAACATCTAGATAATTATAAAACCTTAAGAAGGCTTCTAGATATCTAAGGCTGGATTCACAGTAAATGATTTGCAGGACCCAGTGGCTATTGCTAAGTTTGGAGTCAAGTTTAAACTCTTTTGGCTGTCAGCAGAAGTAAATGAAGGATGTAGAGTTTAGATGGGCTTCATTGTCCTTTGGAAGGGGAGAGAGGTGCCTCTGTCCTTCACCACGGACTATGCCAGGAGTCCAGCATCAGGAGGCTCCTAATTCTCTTCAATTAAGTAGAACAAATTGAGACCTTATCTTTAAAACATACCTTCATTCCTGCAGAGGTTCAACCTGTTCTCATATCTCTGATCCAGAGACAACATAATGCAGGGAGATTCTCTAAGTCCTCCCCACAAGACAGTAGTGGTCAGGTGCAAAAGCTCCTACAAGCAACTTCATCCCAAATTATCTGGTTTTTGACTCACCTGACAGACCTTCAGACACACGGCATAGGCTCCCAGGCCTGGGAAAATACTAAGTCAGCCTTTACATCACCATCTGCACTGATACAAATGCTGAAGAACACTTCCCTTGAAAATATTTCAGTAATGATGCAAACGCTTCCAATAATTTTACTGATGTTGTTTGTGGAGGAAGGAACCCAGGCAGCTCCTCCATGTTCACCTCCCCCTCCTGGGGCCTTGGGTATCTGGATGGATTGCAATGGTCTTTGATAGACAACAAAGGCTCTTTGTTCTGCCAAAGAAGCAGAGAGCCAGAGAGCTCCAAAAACAAAAGAATAAAGTGTGCAGCAATGCAAATGATCTTTCTTAGAGAATTAACCCCTTCCACCATCCCAGCCCCTCTGCATTCCCTACAGAAGGGCCTTTCCAGCTGCCAGCGGTCTGTTCACTTTCATCCTATAGCTCTGCTTCAGGCTGTCAAGCTCAATCACTGTCAAAATTGCTGATAATTAAGTATTACCTCCTTCTTCACCTCAGAAAATTGTAAAAGCCAACTAACTCTCTTAAAACTACTGTAAAGGGCCTGAAAGATCAATAGTGGCGTGGACATCCAGCCTTGGCTGCGGTTTTTTGATTTAACCACATCATTATAGCCAATGAGAACTGTTAGACTCAAAAGCATGTTACAGTGGTGTCTCCAGAGCCAAGGTCCTTCACTGAGCAAACCTAAGAAAATTTTCCTGGTAAATTTGATTTTAAAATCAATCCAGTCACACTGGTACCACATAAATAAAATTTAACCTTAAATAGATTTAAATGTATCTTCTACTGGTTTGATTTAATTCAAAATATGGTCAGCATCTAAGTGGCTTCACTTGCATTGAGAGTTGGCATTGTTGAAGGCAAATTAAGTTCACATGGGTTTAATTATCAAAACTCAACCACATGCAGCCTTACTTTGAAGTGAAAATGGAGGAGCATAAGTGTTAGAAAGCAAGGGTTTGTTTGATCCACCACTGGGAGCAGAACTGGACAAGCACACGTGCAGGTACACAGACAACTGTAGTATTGGCAATGGTACTAGGAAGCACCAAAATCTGCTTTGGGAGGTGTGTAGACCCTCCCCATCTGCCTACCTTGGAGTTCTGTGTGTTGTCCCAGGGTCATCCAAAAGCTCTGGGCAGCACTGCACACCATCTGAAGTTATCCTTTCAGACTGCAGACCCAAGCTGCACAACTGAACTCAGCATTGCAGCTGCTTCTGACCCCTCTGCAACTCATCTCTTTTACAGGCAACACAGTTCTTCCTTCCCTCCTTTACATGTGAATCCTTTGCAGCTTAAAAAGCCCTGGAGTGCTCAGAAGTCTAGTTTGGTACAAACATTTAGCAAATTCCCCTTAAGGATGAAAGATGGTCGGAAACTGTCACTCACACTAGATTTTCCTGTAATTATACGTAACGTTCTTTTTGGTTTTAATCAGTTCTGAAGCAGTATTTCCAAAACAGCTATCTCTGAAAATACTTGGTTTCCTGAGTTTCCTACACTGCTGTAACAAGAATACCCATCTGCAAAACCCATCCATATCTCTGCTGTCCATTGCTGCTTCACCCAGGTGGATGGACTACTCCCAGTCAATGTCAGGAGTCTGAAAGCTTGGGATCTGGAAAATCAACTGGTTGCCAATGACCTAATGAATGGATAGGTGATGGTAATGTTGCTGGGTGATATAAATGGGGTCTTAGTAGTTAATCCCAGTGTCAGTCCCTGGTAGCAATGGGAATTTAGCTGAGAACTTGGAGTAGGAGGGGAGAGGATTGCATTAAACTTTTTGCTCTGATGAAATGATGGCTTAAAAGCACTGCTAGGAAGGCATCTTATCTCTCTGGCTAAGAAAGCAGATGCAATTTCCTAGAAATTTTTAAGCTTTGACATGCCAGGAAGTGTAAGATCTCACTGCAGCTGTTCCAAAGATCACTGTAAATAGGTTTCCTCCCCCCTAGTCTGCAGATGACAAGGCAGTTTCATCATGTCACGGCATAGTGGGAACTTTACTGCGTAATTCAAAATCACAAATATTTACAAAATTACAAAATAATAGTCAAAAGCTCATTTTACCCTGTTCCCTGTTTCGATGGGAGCCCTGCTGTTTCTTCCAGACGGTAAGTTGGCCTCTTGCCCAGACCGTATATCTCTTATGACAGGCTCCTTAAGGACCAAATCTAAATGGAAGCCAAAAGAAATATGTCTTACTAAGTGACACAAGGGTAACTTTCTGGGTCTGATTCTGAGCCTGTTTTAACTGCTTTTGCACGGACACAACTCTGCTGGCTT
The DNA here is from genome assembly GCF_003945725.1 of Corapipo altera. Taxonomy (NCBI): domain Eukaryota; kingdom Metazoa; phylum Chordata; class Aves; order Passeriformes; family Pipridae; genus Corapipo; species Corapipo altera. The sequence continues at coordinate 10,238,967 of NW_020884897.1, read as the reverse complement.
TAACTGCATTAATCCAGATTTGTACTGATGCAAGCAGAGAGCCCCAGTGCCTTTGACATTGGTACAAAAACAAATTTCTAAAAATGCTGAAGTTGCAGCCAGTGACCCAGGCAGTATTTTAACAATTGCATTCACATCTGGCCTCTGGAAGATTTCTCAGTTGTTTTTCTGCCTCGTTGTTAGCAGAGCCAAATCACTGTATTACCTTGGGTAAGGGTGAAGCATTCATGATCTCTTACACCTCATTGCTGCTAAGAGAGTTATGGAACAACTGGTACCCACTGACCAAAACAGAGTAATCTCTTGACTGAGCCTTGTATTAGGCTTTCAGGGCCAGACTGTCCCTGCTCCTGACACAGCTACCACCATTTTCAGGAGTCTGAGAAAGGTAGGTGCAGGTGGTGATGGAAGTAAATAGTGCCATTCCAGGGGACGTCAAAGCTTTTGCCCTCCTCTGTGCCTCTGCCAGAGCTGTTCTTCATCATTTTCTCCAGCAAATACTGCAGCAATACTTGGTGAAGCAGACACTAGGGTGAACATTCAGCCCACCACAAGGGTTACAAGCACCTCTGAAGCTTGAGCTGCTCAAATGTAGTATCTCAAGTCGGATTCGTGGAGAAAATATTCCCATGATGCACCTATTCTTTTCTTCTTTTTGGCACTTCATGTTATTTATAAGGTGCATTTCTCATGCACCTCACTAGATATGTGGCTCTGCCTTCTCAAATACTCTCATCCAGGACTGGATTTTACTTCTACCTGATCTAACACAAATTTGCTCAGGGAAACTGTAACAACCTCCACCTCTGTTTGTGTGTGTTTGGGCTCACCACTGGGCATGGTCTGTCCCTCGTGTTGCTTTTGGGCTGAACAGAACTGGGACCGGAGCAGAATCACTGGGCCCACAGTGCCAGTGCCTGGCAAAATGTTACTGAAATCGATGGCACAGTCGAAGTGCAAAGGACAGGTGGCGACTGGTGTTCTGTTGGGGAGGGACAAAAAAGAAGTGTGAGGAAGCCTGATGCTGTGCACTGATACCAGCACTACAGGTAAGGTGACAGGATGAGGATACCCCACAATTTGTCTGCTGAATAAGTCTGTCCTTGTCTCTGTTCTTCTTTTTACTTCCCCCATGAGTTCCCAGCAGTGTTCATCCCACTCTTGTTTTGGGAAGGCACCCTGACTCGAATCCTTTTCTGTTAAGAGGAGAGATTGCAATTTAGCTGGTCTGTAACCGTCTGTTTCCATTCATTCCTGAGGTTTTCCAGCTGCCCACGAAAACAATGCACCGATACACTCTGTGCAGACTTGAACCACATCCAGAACAAAGGGTTAGGTGGGGCTGGGAGATTCGGGGAGTTTTCTTTGTCCTGGAAAATTGAGTGAATACTGGCATGACGTGGTCAGAAAAAAGATGGTAAGGAGCAGTCTGCTGATACCCCAACCCACACATGGTCCACTCAACAGACTTCAGGGTCAAGCATACAGATCCTTACTGGGCAAGTGTCACAAATACCAAATTCAAGCATCTAAGAGCTGGGAGGAAAAACAGACTGAATTCCAAGCAGGGCTGATGCACTTTCACTGATGTAGAGTAGACATATTTAATCAGAAAGGTTGTAATATTTATTTAATTTTTCCATTAAGCTCTCTCCCTTCCTTTTATCTTTTTTTCTTTTTCATGGAGAGCCATAAAGTGAGTAATAAAAATTGCTAACAGTAAAACTTCTTGATTTATACCACCAGCAGATCTCAGGCAGAACTCCCTGTTGAGTCTGAGGGAACAGCCTGATTAAACATTGATGCCACAATATGGTCTGTCTTAGCAACAACACTCACAAGTGAAATTCATCTAGGATATAAACCGTAACATTTAAAATGCCTGTTGGGTGAAACTTGACCAAAAGAAAAAAAAATAATTGGTGTGCGTGACTCTGGGGTATAAAGGCAATTGCTGTGCCACTTCATGGAATGTTGTGTGTGAATCACTGAAGCTATTAAGTCTTCTGCTGCCTTTTTCCTGGCCTCAAGAGGTTAACTCCTTCCCAGAGCCATTCACTGGGGTGGGAAATAAGAACCGTGTGCCACAGAGCTGTGTCTGGTGTGGGTATGTGGTGATCCAGATTTCGGGTTGTTTGCCTGAGGGACCCACTGGAGAGAATAATGAGGGGGTTCAAAACAGGAATATTCATCCTGCCAGAAGTGGTCGTTTAACCAGGCCTTTGCTTATTTGTTGGGGGAGATTACTCACAGGGTCACCTGGCAAAAATGACTGGAAGTTATGAAAGAAAGGGCCTCCTGCCAACTATTTAAGAGAAAGAGGGAGAGAAATGGGGAAGGAAAAGGAGAAAGAGCAGTGAGTTGGCTGCAGGGAAAGGGACGTTTTGTGATTCAGAGGAGAAGCCAAGAACCAAGGCTGTAAAGGGAGAGAGAGGACCCTGGGCTCCTTAGAAGGCTCGGTGCTGTATTCTGGTGGCATTCAAGCATAATTTGAAAGCTGAGGCACAGAGAAAAGGCACAGACACTTACATGTGGCTTGTGGAGCCCTTACTGCAGAGGTGGAGCCCTAGAAGGGGTGAGCAAAAAGCACCAGAGTGACCTGGGGTTTGACCCTGGTTCTGGAGGTGTAGGGCAGCTGAGCTTCCCCATCCCAACTCCAAAGAGGGGCAAAGAGAGCCTGTGCTACAAAACCAAGACCAGGAGGCTCAGCTGAGTCACTCACGGGTTGTTTGTGGTTCACTGTGCCCAAAGAGCTACTCTGGGAGGTCTTTTCTGAGAAACCCCCATAAATCTGAGCCTGGACTGTTGTCACACCAGCAGGGACCTTCTGGGGCCAAGGCAGGGCGGACTCACACAGAGTTTGGCCTTGATCATACCAACAAGGGAAGCTGTGACAAGGCAGCAGCGATGCACCCACTGAGATCCAAGGACAAAGAAAATATACAGACCCAGCACAGTTCCCCGCAGCTTACAGCACTTCGACAAAACATCTGGTCACCCAGAAGAAAATCCCTCCCCTGTTCTAAGCAGATCAGTTCCCCCCTGAAATAGCAATAGGAGCTGCTGCATCTGCTCACACCATGGCCAGGCTTCAGCCCCAGGAGAATGAGGCCTTCACTAAATCAGGCCGAGCTGCCTGCTTTATCTTACACTCTCCTGTGAGTAACTTTTCTTATTACACCTCTTTACACAAGCGCCAAACCCCAAGCAGGCAGGAAAGCCATCCAAAATGCAGAAGAATTATGACAGAGGCTCCAGCATCACGGGGTTTTGGAAAGGTTATTCATTTAGTGAAGAAGTAACTGTGCAAATCGAACTCTCTGGCAGCGTTTGTGTGATGATAATCATGCTGATTAAGTGTTTGAGCCTCGGGATACTCTGGGAACGGCACTAGGACCTAGAAAATAACCACCCCGTGCTTTTGGAAGACAGCTGAAGGCTCTTCCTGTTCTGCTATGTAAGTGATCCATCTCCTCTCACAGAGCTGTTCATTTTGGATGCAATTGCTCGAAATATGCATTACTTATGGTCATACAGATATATACAAAGGGGACTAGCAGTTGTGCTGTTAACCCTTGAGATTCCCATTAGGCTGAGCCATACAGTGAAGAAAAGATTCAGAGCCTGGTTTTACTAAAAATGACTTTGATAAAGACATTGCATTAGCTAAGGTTATTAAGTTAGGGAATATACTTTTCCCCTCTCCTCTCTAAATTTGGCTTTGGTCTCCATTACCATTTATTATGAGAAAGGTGCTCATTCTCCTGATTTCTGTGTTGGTGAAGGAAAGGAGAAGCTGATCAAACCAATGCTCTTGATTCACTTCCAGCCTTAAATCTGATATAACAGTTTCATCTAATCAGCAGTCTACAAGGGTGTCAGCGAATATCTAATGTTTAATTCTCAGGGAGTTACAATGGCACAGAAGTGACAGGAGAAAAGAATTAGGACAGAAGAAATGCTATTTACCTTAGTCAGCTGCTTTGGGGCTTCCCACCCACCACCACCACCCCTCCTCCAAGCCTGAATTTCACAACTAAAGCACTAAAATGATAAAAAGAATAGCTACTTTGAAGAGGCACTACTGAAACACGCAGCCTTGGAGCTCCTTAACAGGAATGGAAATGTGAAGAGTGACTTTTAACCATCTAGGAACACGCACATGCTGTGGGCCAGCTATTCAGCTGTGCTAAATTGGTGCAGTCAGGCTAAATAAACTTGATTGAACTATCTGGCTTGCTTGATGAGCCAGCTCTGCACCAGGCTCCTGATCCAGCGGGTGTCCCTCTGGGATGGGCCACAGCAGCCAAGGCACAGCTCTGGGCCTGCCCTAATTCACACTAATTGCACCAACTGCCTCCAACTTTGGATAATCACCCTGTGCATCTGGGAAATGAGAGTGTCCCTGTCATTGCTGCACCCAGCAGAAGTCAAGAGCAGCAAAGGACTGAGACTGACATCTCCTGACACAGTGTTGGGTCTTTTCCATACGAGCTGAAATGTTCTGCTGCGTTTTTCAAGAGGTGATTTGGACACAAATGGAAAACACACTGATTTGAATGTTTATTATTATTATTATTGTTTTTACTATTATTCATACTATTGTTCTTCTGTCTTGCTGGGGAGGTGTTGGGGAAGGAGAACCTTCTGAAATAAATCAGTTCAAGCTTTAAAAAGCTGGTAACCTGTGCCCTCCCCTGGAGCTTCCATCATCCTGACAGTATGTTAATGCTGAGGAGTCAAATACCAAATTAAAAGAAAAAGAAAAAAAGATAAACAAAGATCTAGAACAAGGGAAACTCTGTCTGGTACTTCTTTCCAGCCAAAGAACTCTTTAATAGCAAACTATTAGACAAATCCCAGGCCTGGGGGGTGTTACAGAGGTTTTGGATTCCTACCAGAATTTTTTTTTTTTTTTTTGTGTATCCAAACCTGTATTGTCTGAATGCAGCTGAAAAGAAGAATCATTCAGTATAATCAGAAGTTTTTCCAGTGTCATGGAAGTCCCTGGTTCTGTTGAGATGTGCAATCCTTAATTATCAAGGGACCTGGCTATTACATATCATTTATTTATAAGTTTAAAGAAGAAAAGTCTGAAATATTTGAAATGCTGAGTGTCAGCTCTGCAGTTGGACCTGTACAGAAATGATAAATTCCAGAAGTCAAAATGGTGTTCGCCTGCTTTTTTTTCCTCTCTTTTTAGAAGGGAAATGGCAAATGAATCTGGCCCCAACCCCCAGTGAAAAAAGAAGCTCTATCATTTTCAGAAAAATCATTTCAGAGGGCAAGTCAATAATAGCAGGACACATACAAAATAAAACCTTTGAAATTGTATTTGTAGTATTATTATCATTATTATTACTATTATTATTGGTTCAGATGACTCAAATGCTATTGTTTTCTTCTTCCATTACCAGCCAAGAAAACCAAAGACAACCACATAAAGTTTTGCAAATCTCAGCAGTTTTGATTCCCACTCACATTACTGGAGCAGCTGTTGCACTCACAGAGTTTAGCAGGTCTGCTCTGCGTGTGGACTGGCCCACACTGTGCTTTGTCTTCTTGAAAACTTGATTTAAGAGCAGGATTTATGTACAGCCTACCCTGCAGAACTAAAGAGAGCTTATAGTATTAGGCATGTTGTGGTGTCAGAGCAGGCTCAGTTATGTGCTGGTACATTATGGCTTTTGTAGCACTGGTTCCTGTACAGGCAAGAGACTGATTTTAGTGTTGGCCACCTCCAGTAAAGTATGCAAGGAAGACATCCATCCTATGGACACTCTTTACTGTTTCTCCTCCAATAGCACAAAAAATGGGGAAGGTCAGCTGAAACCACAGAGTCTTACCTGTCTGTGAGTCAGGATCATTCACCATCATCACTGGGCAGCAACGTCAAAGCTTGAAAGCACCTCTTCCAAAACATGAATAAACCTGTGCTGACCCTGAGTGGGTTGCCTTGCCTGGTCTGGTGTCTTGAAGGGAAGGAGCTGCCCTGCTCTCTTACCCCGTTGCAGATGATGAGCAACGCTGGTAACCACCACAAAATACTCGCATGAGAAAAGGGCTGTCTGAGTTTATATCAGGCTAAACAAACTGAGTGTTGATGTGCCAGAACTGCTGCAATGAACTAAACAAATATTTTTTAAAATTGCATTTTTTCCCATGAAATAGCAGGGACTGATCCTTCACCATCCCAGACGTTGTAGTATCCTTGCAGGAGTACACAAAAGTGTTCTGACTGAGAGGGAGCATTCAGTGCTTTTTGGACTGTGTGAGTGCAGGTGTGAATGCCTAGAGGACATGTGGATTTACCATAATCCACTAGAGATCATCATACTCAAAGAAGGAATTTGCATTAACAATTTCAATATGATTTCATGTTTACTTCACGCACAATTTGACTGAATACACTGGTACATTCCTCCATATGTTCATATGCTTAAAGCAGGACAGCTTGACTTGATTACAAACTGTCTTATCCTGAACCACGTAAAAATGGTCAGCAGTCCATGAAAAACATGGTGCAGCCATTTGCTCTTTCTTCAGTGCTTCTGTTGCTCCATGGAAAATTAATATACATTTTATTTCTGTCCTTTTCCACTCTTTTCCAATGTGTGTTTGCTTTCCATCACCAGTAAATATGGGAACAGCTCATACTGTGTGGGATGTTATTGCACCTCCTCTGCTACTGAAAGGTGACTCTTGGAACAAGAGGACACTTAACTGTGAGTCCCAGCTACTGAAAGTTCATTTAACTGACTTTAACCTCCGCAATAAACCAGATTATTTAAAATGACAAACCAAAACAAATCACCATTTGCAATGATGATACTGACTACATTATGCAGATATTATCTGATTTGGGACTTGTTAGCTATATCAGATTTACTCCTGGACAAGAGTTTGAGCCCACAGATAATAAAAATTTCAAGGTCAAACCTGTTTTCTCCCAATTTTCCTTTGACTTCAATACAACAGGGAAAAGAAAGTAAGTGAACTAGGCAAAGCATGGGAGCCAGGTTATCTGTCAACGCTCCCAGAATATCACAGAAACACAGAATGGGTAAGGTTGGAAAGAATCACTGGAATTCGTCTGGTCCAACCTCCCAGCTCAAGCAGGGTCCCCTTGAGAACGTTACTGAGGACTGTGTCTAAACAGTTTCTGAATATCTCCAGGGAAGGAGGCTCCACAACCTGTCTGGGCAACCTGTTCCAGTGCTCATTCACTGAGATGTGTCCTCTCAACATTTTTACCCTGTCATTGCTTATGCTTTAAGAGTGACCAGGGCTCTTCTTCTGGTACCAGAGTTCAGAGAGACCTTTTCAAGCTCTTCATTTCCTTTCTGCAGTCAGTCAAAGAGGTCACTGTTGAGCCAGACATTCTACTTAAGGAAGTAGTAAAACAGCTCTAACAGACACCGAGGAGTGAATTCATTTTCACCAGGTCCAGAGAGGTGTCTCTGGAGGAGGAGAGAAGAAATCACAGGAAGGTGTGAGCGTGGGGCAGCCTCAATAACAGGATAACACCTCTTGAATTCTCCAGGGAAGGGAGGTGGCTGTGCAGCCCTTTCACCTGTGAAAGCAGTTAATAGAGATACATCTGAGCTCTGACAATATCACACATGCCAGCAGAGGATCAGTAGGCAGTTTCCTCCTTACCTTCACTATATGTACGTGTACCCGGTAATACAGCCATGCAAAAGCACTGCAGTTGCTCAAAAATCTTCCAAGGATTCATTTGAAAGAGATATTCCATCAAATTTGCACATTATCCAGCTACAAAGAAAGGACATTCGTGTATGCAGGCATTCTGGCAGGAGCTATTTGCTTTGGGGCCAGATGTAATTCAAAGTTATTCTGAATATTACACTACAGCAGCCTGGCCAAGCACAGTAATGCTGATTATTAGGGTTTTCCTGGTTTTCCAGATGGATCTGATTTCATTTAGTTCTCTCTCTGGTAATTAATAACTTGTCCCTTTTGTTCATGTTGAATCTTTGTTTTATCTTTGGCATTTTGTGGAATAGTTTCCAATTTACTTAATCCATTTCTTGCCTCCTCAGTGCACGTAGCTGAACTCATTCAGCCATACACAGTTTAGTGATGTGAAGCTCAAATCTCTGCTGCACAATCTCACATCCACTTCACATCGAGCTGGCACTTTTGTCATTTATATTTCATACGCTATAAACTCACAAATCATACCATTTCATACTAGAGCAATGTCAATAATCTTCTTTTTTTTTTTTTTAAAAGAGAAACACCCTAACCACTAGCAAACATATGGGATCTGTACATTCTGTCCTTTAAACAAGTGCAGATTTAGCAAGGAGGGGGAGGGAAAAGGAAGAGAACGAGAGCCACGTCCCCCCACTGCCAACGCAATGCATGTTCCTGCAGCATCAGTGTTTGGATTAGGCCCATGGCCACCCTACTTAGGTTTCAAATCAGGAAAAAAATAGATGGAATTCAATTCCTCGCTGCCAATTTTTAGTAAGATTAGACTTCAGCATACAGAGGATTTTTTAAAATAGCCTTCACATGAGACCAGCTCTTTGCATTGAGAGTGTGTTCATAAACGGGATATCAGATGTTAATAAATGATGAGTATTTACTCTGTAGGCATATTACAGACATGTGTAAAATGTGCTATAGGAGGCTAAACACTTGCTGGTTACAAATAGGCTTAGACACAACAGCACAGATTAACCAGACTGCCTTTTTTGTGCTTTAACTCCCAGTACACAGCACAGCTCACTCCAGGACTGGGATCCTAAGTACTTCCACAATTTAAATGGCAAATATTAATCTAACAGAACATATAAACAAACAATTAGTTTGAAGTGTGTAGATGAAGTGGGCTTGCACCCAGTAGCTGGATGTTGGAGCCAGCCTGTACGTCTGTGTGTACGTGCACAGTCCCACGCATCCCATCAAGGACAGGAAGGGATGTCAGTGGGTCCCTCCAATGCTGATCTGCATGGAGGGAAGTTGAGTCACTGAACACTGGAAACCAAAGAGCAGGATATCTGTGGTATCTGACCCCAGCAGCAGTGGGACAGTCACTCCTCAGGCTGGATGCACCAAGTGTCGAGAAACCCAGGTGTGGGGGGTTTCTGGGCTTATGCTGCTGTTCCCAGGGGAATATGGGCACATGGCTGTTCTCTATTTTCTTTTCTTTTGTCCTCCAAATACTTGGAGCACATGGGACTCCAGTTACTGTATATTTTAAAGCCTTTGTTCCTTTATCCTTCGTGCTGCACCGCGACATTGAACATGCTTCAAATGAACGAAAAACCCCCTTTAAAGCTCGTCACAATTCAGTGCCTGTCCTTCTGTGGGACCACATTTGGGGGGTTTTAACAGATTAATGGCCAGAAGGTCACAACAAAGAGCACTGCATATGGCTGAATATTAACTTTTAATAGAGTGCACTGAGCTCAGGAGCCGATTAGAGCCTTCATGAGGCAAGAGCAACGCTAATCCTGGAAGGACTCCTAAAATCTTTCGTAAGCTGCATTTAATTAAAAGAAAATGAAATACGCGAGAGTTGATGCACAAGTTGTGCATTTGTGCATCCCACTCAATGAATGAATCATTTCCCTGCCTTCTCTGACACAGAAATACCTTGCAACCCATTAAAGATATTAAATATTTTTACAGCTCCAGTGGACCACGTCACCACAAGCCACCCGGGCCAAGGCCATTGAAGTCCAGAGCTGAGCTGGTGTGACTATAGTGCTTCTGCAATGGTTTGCGTAGAGGATAACATCCAGACCACAGCCTGCCTACAAGAGGACATGATTGCCTGTATCAGTGCTAAGGCAAACATCACCCAAACTGTTGTTACATTCACAAGATAGAAATTTGTTTGTATTTTCAGACCCTCCATAATACATATACAGCATATGTGCATCTGGGACAAATCTCAATCAATGGAGCTCTAGCAATGGTACCACTTCATCATGGGAAAAGCACATCTTTCTCACACAGGCCCTGTTCTTACCAGTTGCCCCAGTCCTGCTACTGGTAGAGAGCAACAGGGAGCCAAGAACCTCTAACTGGAAAGATGAACGACAAGGTGGATGATTGTGAATTGATCAAATGGCAGCCAGATGCTACTGGGATGCAGTATGGGACCAACCAGCCCCCTGCCCTGGCACAGAGCACAGACCCTGCTCCTCCCCATCGCTCAGCAAAGGGCAGATTCCCACTGCACACCCACAGAGCAGAGCAGCCCTGAAGGCACAGGCGCCTCATGCTCCTCCAGTGTGCTGGGGACCTGTCAGCCTCACTCACATCCCTCCAAGGACTGGGGCTGGGGTTAGATCAGCAGCCTTCCCACTGGATTAACACAGAGCTTTGCAGTTCTGCCGACACCATGCCCGTGCCTGTCAGGATCCATCAGACAGCCAAGCCTTAACAGCTAATAGAGTAATGGAGTGAAAGGAACAAAATTACCCCTTTCTGAAAAAGCCAGAAAAACTCTTAGCTAAGGCTGAACACAGCTTATGATTTTACAGAAAGGAGGATACTGCACTTCTGGGGGCTTCACTGCAAGGGGAAGCAACCAGGCTTGGATGGTCCATAGCTGAAGGGGCAGAGCTGTTCCCACCCCAGTTGCCAACCATTGAATGGGGTTCAGGGCCACCGAAACAACTGGGATGAACCGGGAACACTGAAGGGGCAAAAAGATGGGAAGAGGGTTGTGCAATAAGCAGCAGTGCTGCTTTTCTTTGCTGCTGATCCCTCAAAATGTCATTATCATGTGAAAGGCTTATGAATCAGGGAGTGAAAAAGGTTGCTCAGGTTTTGTGGCTTCAGGGTTAGGTTTTTTCAATATATTTTTTAATGTGTGCTGATCTAAGGTCAAAGTAACTCAGGATGAATGATTTCTGTCACCTTTGCATCGAGACCAGCATGTCATGCTCAGACAGACCCCACGAGTCTCTTGGATCCTGCCATGATCCTCACGTGTCCTCACATGGCCTCCGACGGCTGCGCACCCGCACTCCCAACACTTGTGTGCACCAACGTGACCCCCTCCAGGCACCAGGAGTCAGCTGGGTCCATCACATGGTGGTCAGGGCAGAGGGAACATGTGTCAGACCACAAAACCGCAGAGGGAGACAAGTTCTGGCCCACCACTCCCAAATCCTCCCCATACCACTCCCAAATCCTCCCCATACCACTCCCAAATCCTCCCCATACCACTCCCAAGTCCTTTTTTTCACTGCAGAGTAAAAAAAAAGCAAATCCATAGCGTGTAAATCAAGGTTTAGAAAGGTTGCAAGTCTGTTCTCTCTTGAACTCATGTTCGTTACGGGCGAAAAAAAAGGCACTTAGAGCTGAAAGCTGGTGTTTAACAATTTATTCCACAGGCCAGTGAGAGGGGAGAGGGCGATGCTGGTGGGGTGGAAGCTCAGCTAGAAGTAGTTGACGACCCTTCTGATGGACTGGACGCTGGCACTGCGCGCCTGCCATGCGTTGAAGTTGCTGAACTCGCCACGCTCCACCACATACATGCGGCCTCGGTAGTTGGGCTCCTCGTACAGCACCCACCTGAGCAGAGAGGGAGGGTCACTTGGGTCCCAACGCTGTGGTCATGCCAAGTGCCCACGTGGAGTGGCTGCATTTAGGCACTGCAGCACCACAAACTACAGGGGTTTGATGGTGCCCAGGTCCCCAGACCCATCCTGTGCACAGAAATGCTCCCAGTGGAGGTAACTGAAGGTGCTTCCCCGTTTCCCTCAGTGTAGCCTGGCAATTATCCCCAGCCAGATTGGACCTTATACTGGATTATACCAGTGATGAAGCCTGGGAGCAGATGCTCCCCTCTTCACATTACTCTAGGAATGGATCTCTTTGAGCTTCACCATGTGCAACAGAAACAATTTAATAGCCTTTGACAGTGCTAAAGAAGGACATGAGTCCCCTCAGCCCCTGGATAACCCTCTTTTGGGCAGTAAGGAGAAATGTGCAACACTTGATGGATGTTCTGCCTCTTTGAACTGACTCATTAGCTATGATGGGAACCATATTTAGTAATTTCTCTCTTTGTTGGTAATTCTTAATGGCCTCTTTGATGCTTTCCAACAGAGAGCAGGACTTGCCTTGGTTATCTTCACTTCATCTCTGCATCCAGAATTAACCACGACTTTACCTTAGAATGCAGTCAAATAGATGAAACACTCAATAACCTTGGTGACTTTGGCTGGCCTGACTTCTTCACCTGGCTTGGCTATATCATTCCCTGTGGGGATGGCTCATGGCATGTCTTTCACTGTTTGAAGGTCTTCAAGTCAGGAGCAATTCTAGTGGCCAAGAGGGATAATTTTGCTGTTTTCCTCTCCCTTCACCCCCGCTTTAGTCACATTTGTCATGATATTAAAGTGGCCACAAGCGTCACCTCTGTCCTCTATTGAAATCTCCCAAGCTGTTTAAACCAAATTTTGCCATTGCTCTGACAGTTTTACAGTCATGTTTCCACTGTGTCATTGCTGAGCTGCTCACCTCTGCCTCTTTCCTCTCTTACCAATGTTTTTAAGGATTTTATAAGGATCTGTGCTGCTTGTCCCATCTATTGGCTCAGCAATGACAGCAGAGCAGAAATGCAATCCTCAAAACCATTTGGTTTCTGTGATCTGTCTTGCCAGGAACTCAGCAGGGACACTGGGGTTGGGACCTCCTGTATGTGGGATTTCCAGGGAGAAATCCTTCAAGTACTGGATGGGTCAAAGACTGCTGGGCCTCCAGGGTCAGACAACAGCTGGAGAACTCAGATCAGTCTGAGCCAGAGCAAAAAAGCTGGAGGCCTGGGGGGAAAAGTTGTTTATAAAACCAGCCACCCATGGGCATTATTTAAAAACAAAAAAAAAAAAGAAAGTTTAGGGTATTTAATCAAGCCAGCTTACAGATTCCCTGACATATTTGGATTTGTTTTGTGTTTCTGAGAGGACATGAGGTGGGACTGTGCTGGTCCCTTTTCCCAGCTGCCTGTGCACCACTATGGCCTGCCTGGTGCCCCTCTCCTGCCCCGGCCTGTGCCTGCACCATCGCTGCAACAGGCTTCCCACAAACCAGGAAGCATTCTTCAGCACTTTTTGCAGCCAGTTTGTACCTGAACTGGAATTACAAAGCCATCCTCAGACTTTTCCTCCGAAGTTCACTTTGCAGCACATGGAGAAGGCTGCCTGGTGCTCACGTGAGTTTGCAGCAGTTTGAGGTTGCCCTGAAGCCATGTACCCCCATCACATATCCTGATGTGCACTGGCAGAGAGTGTCCTCAGCTCCTCAGCTTAATTAAGAACAATTCATAAAATTATCCTACTTCTCTAGATACACCCCAGCATTCTTCCTAAGGCACACATGGCTTTCTTCGTTTTCTACCCCATATCTTCATCTTACACACACTTCTCCATATCTTCAGATGATTGTGGACCTCTGTGGCCATCAGCTCACTGTCCCTCCCTCATGCACTCCTGGAAAGAGCTCCCAGTCCTGTTTTCTGCATGTTTCAAACACTGCTAATGCTATTGGAGGTACTGCAAGGTGGTAGAGCAGGGATGTCCACAGGGCACTGCTGGCCCACCGGGACATGGTGGTTCTTCCAGCTTCTCTCTGCTCTAGGACAACTTTCAACAGCAGGTGGACCCTGGGGAATAGAGCAGGGGGAAAAGCAACCCCTCATAGGCACTGTCTTGCCCAAGATATATGTGTTTCTCTCCAGACACATGGTTGATGTGTCTGCACAATCACATGGAGGGAATGGGACAGGCCTTGGGGTAGATGGAAACACACTGAGTGACCTGGTGTGGTGACAAGAACCCACTGGCTTGCCCCTTTGGTTAGGGAAAGGCTGCAAAAAAAAAAAAAAAAGAGGAATAAAAGGAATAGCAGAAAGATGGGAATGAAGTGTATTGGCAGTGCAAGGTGATGAGTGAAGGATTGTATGGCTTACTTAGCTATTCCTTTATTGCCTAAAATTTACGTTCTCTGAGACCGTCAGCGAGAGAGGAAATCAAGTCAGTCAGGAGCCCAGAAAAGAAACAAAAAAAGGATGATCCTGTTCTCAAGCCCAGCATGGGAGAGCTGATGCAGGCATACAGCACACAGCCCTCAAACATCTTGGTGCTGTGTTTCATTAGCACATAAACCCAGAGGACATGGGAATAAAACACGCATGGAACGAGCTCAAACCCTATGAGCCAAAACTGGCTGCTCACACTGAAAAACAAGGAGGGGAATGCTGCAGCATCAACCTGAACCAACCAGGAGGCTTTCAGTGGGCTGGAAGTCCCTCATTCTCCATGTAGGATTCAAGCAGTGCCACAGGCAGGTATCGCCTCTGCTGAGAAATATGTGGTGTTCATTGGGCAGCAGCATTTGGGTACCTGTTCTGGTTGACATTTCACAACCTGAAGAACAACTACCAAACACTCCTAAATGCTTCAGCAGAATAAATGGTTGGTCTGCTTCCTGCAAGTTGTGTCACTGTGGTGTAGAAAAGCTCTTTTCGGGGTATTCTCTCCTGGGCCGCAAAACAAATTTAGCTTTTTTAAGCTGTTGTTTCTAAGCAGTCCTCTGTGGAGTGGCTGAGGCACAAAGGAGGACGAGATGAGCACGTCTTCATCTAAAATCAGATGATACCATATGTGATACTGGAGCTGGCTCTGCCCGTGGGAAGGGCAAAGCCACTCTCCACTCAACCTGCAACAGCTTCCGAGGAGGCGGCAACACCTCGAAACTGCTCCAAAATAGCAATCTCATTTCCAGCATGGTTTTAACAGCTTTATCATCACCCTTTCTGGCTGTGTGGGGTAACAGTTGCCAGCCCCAGAAGGGCAGCAGGGAAGGTGCTGGACACCCTCGGCCCCACCACGCACCATGCCAAAGGCAGACGTTTGTCTCCATTCCCATATTTCCAGATGATCCATCATCACTTCCCTCAGGCACGGCCGCCTCCACAAGCGCAGGCAGCAACTTTTTATCAGCACGTGACACCATCCATGGATTTTGAAAAGGAAGCAAATATTTCTGTATCCAACAGATGTCACGTTGTGGGAATTGAGGGTGAAAATCATGGATTGAGGCTGTGGCTGAAACTCCCTCTGTGTCCACTGACCCCCCGTCCTCTGCTCCACGAATGGTAGAGGATGGGTCCTGGGAAAGCTTTGCCAGGCTGTGCCCCGCATCACCTACACCTGCAGCACCTCTGGAGTCACCTGGGCTTATTTGATCCATCCAAAGGAGAAAAGTGGTGCTGTGGGGTCCCTTTCTCCTCCCTGGTCTCACTTCTCTACTGTGGTATCTTATCCATCCCTCCTGCAGCCTGGAGACAGCAGGTGCCTCTGCACTGTCCTACCTTTTAATTGACTTTACAGATATTTCCAAGCATTTACAACAACTGTCTTCCTGGGATCTGAATGTAATACTACAAACCTCAGTGAGTTTCCTCACCATGCTCCTTTCGGTGCTTTTTTTTTTCCAATTTTTTATCTCTACTCAAAGACCTTGAGAAGTCATGTAACATGTTAACACAAACAGTCCAGGATCCCACGTAAGGGAGAGCAAGCTTTGTGCTCCCGATGTATTTTGTAGGGGAAGGGGAAAATCAATCTGAAAAATTTAAGTGCTTGAAAGTTTCTGGGCAGCTTCCCAATTTCTCAAGCTCCAGGCTCTGCCACAAGGACCTGAGCAGTAAATTGGCCCTAAAGCTCTTACCAGAGTACTCACGGGCTCCCTCTTGGCTTCACAGTGTTGGTACTCAAATGCTCAGCTCTAACAGGGTCCCCAGTGGGCTTCAGCCATTTCTTCCCATTGGGAGTGGGTAGCTCTGCTCCTTAGTTTTAATGAAGTGCCACTGCCTAATCATAAGCCTGGATTTTTGGAAGAGGAGTGGTCTTGGTTGAATCAGAAAAAGGGTCCTGCAGGACACTCGCTGTCAGGGTGTCACAAGATTGGATGGCAACAACTATTCTGGAGGAAAAATGAACAGAAAGAGTCCAGCATTCCACGCTGGAGGCTGGTGAGCTGCACAATATCCAGTCCAGGACAGGTGAAGAACAATGTATCCGTGTTCCCTCCTCTGCAGAGGCTTCCCTCTGCCCCGTGCTTCCCTCTAGCCACCCTCTGCCTGGCTCTGGGAGGATGTTGTGGCATTCCCCATCTCCCAGCACACTTGCAGTAAAAATGCAATTGTCAGATAGAGGAAAAGGGAGACAGACAGATAACAACCCATCGGACAACAAGAGAAAAAAGACATTAAAAAAGACAAACACCATAGAGAATACACAAATTTCCACCGAAACAACAAGGAAAAGGCAAATCTGACATGCTTCTGAGGCTTTTAGGGGCATCTGTAGAGGCAGGAGGATGGGGCTGAGCATCAGTAACTCATCTGCAAAGTGAGTTCATGAGGCACCGAGGGTGACCAAGACCCCCACGGGGTGTCTGGGCATCACCACTGCAGTTGCCTCTGTCTTTCAGAAGCAGGATTTAATTTTAAGCCTCACTTGCGCCATCCAGGTTTCTGGTGTTGAAGCCACTTGCAAGACAAAAGCCTTGATGCACCAACTGAGCCACGCATCCACCCTCCCCAAAAGCCTCTGCACAGCTTTCAAAGTGGTATTTGGAAACATGATCAAAAATGTTAGGAAGGTATGAGGGAAGGGGAAAAGGGAGAGAGGAAGGAAAGGAAAAGGAAAAAGGATCAAGCTGCTTTTAAATGTCTTGTTCCATACACTGTAAAAAGGTGTCTTGAAGCTCCTGTAGCTTGTGTTTAGCTGCCACTCTTTGAAGCAGCTCTCAGTGGTTGGGCACCAAAATTCACCTTAATGCCCACTTTTAGGCTTTCTCCAAGCCCCCTCACTCCCTAGAGTGCTGGGCACAGGGTGTGGGGGGCAGGGAGCACAGCAGGGCTGCTGGCCACGACACGAGCAATTACTTACGCGCCATCGCCGTACACTTTGAGGGCATTGATGCAGGTCTTGTCCCAGCCTTGTCCCTGCAGGAAGGAGCAATCTTCCGTCAACTCCAGGCTGGGACCCCTAAAGTGGCTCCCCTCAAATATCTCGATCCTGTAATGCTCGCCATGCTGGGGACAAAGGGATTTGAGTCAACAGTAACACAAAAAAAAAGCAACAATTTATTTCTCCGGTTTTTATAAGACAAAGATGAAGATGGAAGGGTGCTTTGGAAGGGGAATGTGAAGAGCAGTCCAAGACCACTGGTGCCAGCATGCACAGAGCACGCACAAACTTGTGCTGCCTCCCAGCACACCAACCAGGAAAGCTGCCAAAAATCCCTCTCCCCTGCACCCCACTGCACCTTGCTGCAGCTGCCGTGGACACATGCAAACACATCACTCATGGGGTGCATATACTCAGGCACATGTAGCCCCTCTTCCATACGCAGATCCACCCCCCCCATCCCACAAACCCTTCATCCCAAATACAGCATCAGCTGCAGACCTGACTCTCTGTGCACCCACACAGCAAAAAAAGATACATATCCGGAGTGTACAAAGATGCTGGACTATTCCCCTAAATTAATTCATGTTGCCTCCAGTTCCATGTGTAGCTGCTGTTCCTGATGGGAGATGTGGTGCCTTTCTTTGAGGAAAATGAAAACAGGGAGAAGAAAAGGAAACTTTCCCAGCATCGTCGTTGCTGTGTGAGCCCTTGATGGTGACACAACACAAATTACACCGGGGAGATCTCTGCAGCCTACGGCAGAGCTATGTGGGACAGGCCGAGCTGAAAAGATATTTTTAAGCCAAATTCAAAGAATACCTAAATGCATTTTTCAAATAAACAACGTCAGTGCACAAGAAGGCCGGGCTGCGATGCCAAACTCCACAGCAGGCAGCCACTGGCAGCAGCCGAGTGGATACCGTGCCTGAGCAAACATTCCTCCGGGAATCCGTGCTGCAGAAATGCCTCAAAGCACTTGCTGGCATCTTACAGGGAAAACCTTGGGCCCGGGAAGGAGGAGCACATCCTTGTGCTGGCTGAGGTCCGGGGCCTGGGGCAGAGCACCCCTCCATGTACAGACCATGGAGGTGCTTTGGGAATGATGTTACAGAGCTGAAACAGACCCACTGTTGTGTGAAAAGCAGCTTCAGGGCCAGTGAGAAAGCTCACCAGCTCCAAGAAGGCTCACCATTGCCCTGGGGGTCTTCAGTGATAGGACAGTCAATGGAAAGACCCAACCCAGATTCATTTTTCTTTGTCACCTTTTAATCTTCCCAATTAAACTTTCCTCTCGACTGTGCTTTTAAAAGCTTCATTATGGGAGGGGAAAATAATGGTTTACTTTAGGATTACTGGGGTGGGGTTTGCAACAGCAGAGAATTCAGCTAGAATTTGCTAGGATCAGCCAGCTGCCCTATAGGTCCAGTTCAGAGAGAAAGCCCTCAGGCTGCCCACTCCCCCTCCGCATCCCTGGGGAGCCCAGGCTGCCACGGCTTAAACTTGCCTTGGGCAATGAATCTCCTACTGGATTCCCTGGCGCATATTTCATAGCAGCTTGCATTAAAAAGGGAAAGCACTTGGTACTAGTAGGACCTTGCCATCTCATCTGGAAAACCACGGGAATATCTCATCCCATTAAAGGCACTGCGCTTCACTGTGGGAGGAAGAAGTACTTTCCTCCTGTCTGGGGACAGGGGCAACCGTGTCTCGGCTTTGCGGTCTTTGCAGAGCACTCCAGGATGGGACAAACCTTCCCCAGGAAACCATTTCCTTCCCGACAGGACACACTATTTCTAAAGAACACAGGTTTTCATGACGCTTATTCACAGGGTTCCCGTGACCAGGAGAAATAAAACCCAACGGTGCTCCGGCTGGGAGAGCCAAACGCCGCCAGCAGCTTCCAACTCACCATCCCAACGGGCCGGCAGGAGCCCAGGTGGTCACTGCGTCCATTCCAGCGATAGAAATCAGGATACTCTCCGTGCTCCAGGATGTACTGCTGCCCTCGGAAGTCGGGGTGGTCGAAGCAGACCCAAGCTCCGCTCTGGACGCAGATGGAGTTGACCCGGTTGAGGAAACCTTGCTCCTGGAAGCTGTTGCAGCTGCCACAGACGTCCAGCTTCCTGCCCGTGAAGCATTTGCCTTCGTAGAAAGTGATCTGGGGGGAGGGAGGAGAACGGGCCCGTGGTGAGGAGCAGCGGCACGGCCGGACCCCCATTCCGAGCAGATGGGAATCTCTCGCAGCTGCATCATTTCAGGGTGGTTTGGGTTATTTTAGCTGCTTTCCAGCACAAGGAGCACAACATCACTGGCATTTTTTCCTAAGAACCGCATTTGTTTTTCTGGGAACGCAGCGCATCCCGCGTTTACGACGCTTCTCGCCGCCTCGTGCTCTGTCGCACATATTTCCAGCAGGAATGTTTAAACAGGAAACTTGGCTCCCAAAACGCAGCTCCTTCTGCCGCGCCCCTCCCCACCCCTGCTCCCGAATTTGCTCCCGGTATCATCACTCACGTCGCGTGTGCCGGGTCCATTATCCTCATCAGGGCCTCCAACCTGGAGGGCGCTCGGGCTCCCGGGCCCCAGGCTGAAAGGGAAGCGGTTGGGTCGTTACTTACTTTTCCTGAGTATTGGGACATTTTCTGCTGGCTGTTATCCAAGACCAAGAGCGGGAGCCAGACCAAAAGCGGGATGGACAGGACATTGGACACCCCACTATATAGGGGCCGGCGGGGGGGGGGCCGGGCCAGGGCTGGTGTCGTGAGGGCTTTTTAACAAAGCCGCGGGAACCGGGGGCTTTGCGCTTTCCTGCTTCGTAGGCAGAACCGCCGGTGACGGGGCCTGCTGAGTCCGGGGTTTTGATTTTGGGCAGATGATCTGACAAAAGATTTGCTTGGCAGGGCTTTGGTCGATTAGCAGTGCACATTTACCGCTCCTTTTTGGAGGACTTCTTTTTTTTTTTTTTTTGGTTGGTTGTTTTTTTCCCTCCTTTTTTTACTTTTTCTTAGAGCAGATGACAAGTAAGCAAGGGAACAGCAGCATCTGTCTAAGAGTGGTGCATAATTCTTCTGTGTTAGGTTTGCTGCCTTTTACTATCAGGCTGCTGCTTTTTTCCAGCTTCTTCCCACCTACTACAGCATGGCAGCCAAGAGAGGGCATCCTTGGAAGACTCCTCACCAATGCACACTGCACTACATCCATCAAACCAATGGTTTCTCATTCAAACATCTTTAAATGGCATCTCTGAAAGCCAAGGACCTGATTTCCTCCAAAGCACAAATGCTGGGCTCACAAACCCACTGATGGTATTCAGAAACATCATTTTTAGGAATGTTTTGATCCTCCAGCACTGAAGCCCTGACTCACAGCTGTAAATCAGGATTAGAGGGACTTTTTGACCATAAAGTTACTGTAACAAAGTGACTTATATTGCAGCTATATGGGACCATAAAGTCCTTGTCTGTGTTATAAGAACATCCAGAGATTTTAATTGTTTTATTCTCAGGACAAATTAATAAGCAAAGGAAACCCCCAGCCCATAAACCTCATCATTTTATATTA
Organism: Corapipo altera; assembly: GCF_003945725.1. Classification (NCBI taxonomy): domain Eukaryota; kingdom Metazoa; phylum Chordata; class Aves; order Passeriformes; family Pipridae; genus Corapipo; species Corapipo altera. The sequence continues at coordinate 10,218,433 of NW_020884897.1, read as the reverse complement.
ACAAGCCAGGCTACAAAGAGGTGAAGGCAAGTGCATTGGGGTTACCCATGGACCAGCATTCAGAGATGTACCAGGTCTTAAAAGACTTGTCTTTTATGCTACTTAATAGCTCTGGAAGAGACTTCACACATAGCTCCTGCTCATCAAATCCTCCTCTTCCTCACCCACTGGGCCCTCACCATCTCCCCCCTTATCCTGGACTAGCAGGCACGCGCTTCAAATCCGAACCCTAAACCCTGGCAGGTCCAAGTGCTCACATGTGCCAGCAGCCTCGCCCGGCAGCCCCGCTCTGCTGCCTTGGTTCACCACTTTGCTTCAAGATTAAAGACCGTTCCTGAAGAAAGGATGTCATCATTAGGGCTTAGACGCACGCCGCCCTTTCAATTAAGATGTAGAAGTTAATAAGCGCGTGTGCGCGCACACGTAGGCTGAGCTGGAGGATGTCAGTTGACTGGGATGCGCTGGAGGAGGAAAGAGGGAGGTGGCACATTGCGCTGGGAGAAGAAACACATTCTTCAGCTGACGCAGGTGAACCTGCCCCGGCATCGCAGAAACACGGCTTGCGTTTATATGTTCTGAGGGGCTGCAGGAAAGAATGAAAAAAGCCTCATCTAATTAAAAAAAAAAAAACCAACCTACCCAAACCCTCACTGAAGTGCCGGTGCTAATTTTAAGGTGTTAAATTAATCACCAGATGATGCAGAGGAAAGCAACAGTGCACGGAAAGTCCCACTTGGAAGAGTGGCAGCCAGGGCTGGAGGGCACTAGTGGTGTTCCCCAAAACCAACCCTTCCCTGTGGCTTTGCACCCAGTGCCCTGGGAGGGAAGGAGACGTGTCCCTCTTCTGAGCCACGGCAGGGAACATGAGGAGGACGAGGTGGCACCGTCACTGGCACTGGGATCCAGCTCTGCATCCACTGGGGTCATAACAGCCCAGTGCTCTTTGCATTGGCCATGAGAGGGAGACCCACAGCATCCACAGCAAACTGGCCCTAAAGTACCCAGGAAAGCAAGTATTACCTCAGGAGGAGTTTTTTATGGAACCACAAAAGCCTGGTTTCCTCTGGCTCTGTCTCATGATGGGATTTTCCTGTTTCTCCTAAGGTATGAGATTTAATTAAATGTGCAGAAGCTTGATGAATGTGAGACTTGTGCCCAGCTGTCAGATTTGTTAGAAGTTGTCCAACAGGCTCAAAAGCTATTTTAGGAGAGATGGAAAGAGGATGAGACAACTTTATTCTCATTTCGTTGAGAAACCATGTTAAAGATATGAAATAACAAAGGACCCATCTTTACAAAAAAAGGAAAATATTAGAGGAAAAAAGAATATGGAAGAATGGCAAATGGTAATTCTTGGACAAACCCCCTTAATTCCTTGCCAAAGATGGAAAGGCTGCCAAGGAAAGAGAGGAAAGAGCAGCCTGAGGAGCCTTTGGCCACTGGCAGCCTTTCAGGCACATGATGCTGGGGCAGACAATTTGCTCTAGGCCAGAGCCAGGGGGTTGAAAGGGTGTGACTCCTGAAGGTAAATCTTTGGGAGTGACCTCTCTAATGTGAACAGGAATATTCCTTGTCAGAGGCTTAGCAGGATTAGCATTCTGCTCAGAAGTACCCACTGTGGCAGGTACAACACCCCGCAAATAACAATTAAGGGAGCAGCAGCCAAGGAGTTGCTCCACGTCCTCTGGAAGGGTCACCCTTCAGCTTCTGGAGGAGCCTGTAGTATTTGCAAAGCAGTGTAAAACCCAGTGCAGAAAATCCTTATCTCAGGGCTTTCAAAATGCCACCTTGCCTAAAAAAGCTCATGGATTTTTCACCTACCTCAGTACGAGATACTTACGTAGATATGTAACAACCATGGGTCTTGCTCCTTCCCACAGATAATTTTTTGGCTTGCTGCTGGGAATAATGAGCACATCTCGTGGGCCTCTTCAGAGCAGCAACAGACCTCCCAGTGAGAAACCATCCTTATGACTCAAGGGAGAGTGTCTATGTGAAATCCACTTTGCTCAATGAAGCCCACCTCAGACCAGTTGGCAAAGTACTGATTTCTGCTGGTGATTAACCCATTCCCAGTGCCTCAGTACACCATGTGCTGCCTCCCAGACCTGCTGGGGAGGCTGGTTACACTGACTGCAGAACATCCTGCAAAACGTTCAACCCACCCCCTCACTGGCAGAATACAATCACCTGTTGCTAGAAATGGGAATCAGCTGCCAGGCAATTGTTTTTGTGTTCAGTATGTTATCTTAATCGTGGATGCACTAAGACACAGTCTCTGCAATATCTCTGCCAAGAGTGGCCATCTCACACCCTGACCCACCACCCACCCCTCGTGCCACGCAACACCTCATGTCACCCATGTGGAGTCCAGACTCCAGGAAACCTCCCCAGACTGAGGAAACCCTGTCACAGAATCATAGTTCAGATCTGGCCAGGTTCCTGCTAGGAAAATAACTTCTCATCTTGGAGATGGGACCTGCTGGTCAGGTTTAGCCAATTAAAGAGATGGATATTGGAAAAAATCTAAAAAGCTTTTAGTGCCTTAGAGTGTCTAGGGATCAGTGTTAGTGCAGCTCATTGCACAACCCAGCATCTGACTGAGGTGAGACTTGGACTTCATTTTGGAAAGCATCAGAAAGCCGGGGTTTGGGGGGTGATATCCTTTCAGTTTTCATTGTATTTCAAGAAGGAAAAGTTTCAGTAGGGAAACAGGACACCTAAGGAAAAGCTGAATGCTGAGAACACCCATCACCCAGACTAGCTCAGCCACATTTCCACATGTCAGTAGCGAGCTGAAGGATCTGCGCAAAGGTTCTTGCCCCCCCTTCCCCAGGTGTCTAAGAGGAGCAATTTTGACCTTATCAGCTGAGGCTGTGAAGATGAGTCAGTATTAGCGAAATGCTCTGAAGATGAGCAGTCCTGATTACATAAGGACTAATCAGAACCTGTTGATTTCTCCTTCTGGAGAGGCTCTGGCTCAGCAGTGCTAATTAGCAGGGTAAGCCCAGCAAGCCCGGGCACGTCGTCGTCACCACCTGCGCCGCGCTGGCACAGCAGCCTGTGACATCTGCAGCAGCACCAATTCTTCAGCAACAAAGGTGTAGGACTATACATGTCTTTTTGAAAAAGGTGAAGACACAAAAATGTGCACCATGCCAAAGGCTGCCCTTCTTGTTTCAGGCTGCTGCCCATCTCACACTTCGAAGGGAAGTGCTGCAGGTTGGGGTACAGCCAGCTGGGTGTTCTATGCCCACCTGTGCCAGAGACATGGGCAACTACAAAAGTTGTCCTTGATCACTGCCAGGGTGCAAGTCTGGACACAGAAACTTCTCCATTCAAAGAAATCAAAATAGAGAAAGGCTGAAGCTTCCACTGCTACCTCCTGTGCTGAGAGAAATTGCTCAGCAGAGTCTGATTTCAGCCCATGCTGCTCTGCCCTGGTCCACATATGCAGTACAGCTACTGAAGACATATGGGAGCAGTAAAAACACTTTTCCAGTTCTTTTCTTCTCCAGTGTGCTCTCACCAACACTTTACAGAAGCTGGAAGCAGCACTGTGCAGAAGACTCCACAGACCCACAGCAGAACTGCCCCCAGCATTCCCCATCGTGGAGTTAATCAGGCAGTGACAAAATTCACTATGCACAGAAACAACAGGAAAAAGAAAGCTCATGTATCCACCTTGTGTCTGCAATCCATCCTCCCCTTGCTGAGCTCACCTGCCCCACTGCTTTCCTTGTCCTCAGCATTCCATGCACAGCAGGCTGGGAGATGGGCAGCTCAGGCTCGGGGACCCAGGATTATTCACACAGCAAAGCAAGGAGTTGGACAGGAGCACAAACAAGGCACGAGTCATTTCCAGACCAGCACATTTTAAATCACACAAGTCAATGAGAATTTAACTCAACTTACAGTAGTTAAATCTTCACATAATCAGAGAGTGGTTGAGGTCGGCAGGGACCTCTGGAGGTCACCTGGTCCAACCTCCTGCCCAAGCAGGGGCACCTAGAGCTGTTTCTTCAGGACCATGTCCAGGGAACTTTTGAGTATCTCCAAGGTGGGAGACTAGTGGACAGTGCTTGGTCACTCCCACAGCAAAAAAATTTTGCTTGTTTCCTCAACAGCAAAAGAATCTTTGCACTTTCACCTTTGGCAGTGATCATCCCTTAAGAATAAGGCTGGGTCCTGTTCAGTGTATATAATTTTTTTTTCTAGCCTGGACCAGAGAACTTATTTCCTCTGTGACTTACCTTTTCATCTGTGCACCATTTATCACAATCCTCCAGAAGCCTCCAAAAGATCAGGGCAGGTGCCAGGCAGGGCTGCATAAATTCGTCAACTCCAGGCAAGCAGCAGTTTGCTGGATATCAATTTCTTGCTTCTGTACTCAACAGGGCTTCCAGGACTTCCCACCACCCCACCTCAGGGCTCTCACAGTGAAGAACCCAACTCGTGCCAGCTCAGTGTAAGGAAGCAGGAGGCTGCCCCAGCCTCTATCAGACTCCAGCTGCTGGAAGGTGCCATCCAAAGAAGCCAGCTGAAATCTCTGTACAGCAAAGGATGAGTAGTTCACTGACCACACTTCACTACACGTTTCAGCAGAACTGCAAGACTATTGCACATGGTTGGTCTTTAGATCTTATTAGCAGAGAAAGGCTTGGACAAGTGGAATAATTCAAATTTTTTTACCGGATGAACCAGCAACAGGAGGAAGGGAACAACCTATGTGGATGAATTCAATTCTTCAGCAATTATGGAAAATGCAATGGAAGTACTTCCCTCTCAGTGCCAAGTACACAAATTGTTTGGGTTGGAAGGGACCCAAAAGGTCATTCAGTTCCAACCTCCCTGCCCTGGGCAGGGACACCTTCCTCTAGACCAGGTTGCTCCGGAGCTGGCTTTGAACACTTACAGGGATGAGGCATCCACAGCTTCTCTGCGCAACCTGTGCCAGTATCTCACCACTCCCACAGTAAAGAATTTCTTCTAACAGTTATTCTAAACCTACTCTCAGTCTGAAGCCATTCCTCCTTGTCCCATCACTACACACCCTTGTAAAAAGTCCCTTCCAAGTCCTGGAAGCTCCCACTGCAAATCATCCAGAGAACCTGCACTTGCCTTTAAGCCTTTCTGAAAAGCCTCACCCTGGAAGGCAGGACCTCGGTTATCCCAGGACTATCAAGCTGCATTTGTCCTCATCCATCTGCCTTCAAGTCTTAGCAGCTGGCACACCTCATGCCCCAGTGCAGCAGCTATTTCGGGCTTTAAACTGATTGCCAGTACCCATGCAGCCAGTGTTTTACAAAAAAATTTGAGTAAATGTGGTCACTGAGGTTTGTGCCATTTCAGAACTTCCACCCTGTGATCCAGACCACATGACATTGTGTCCGTGATGCGATGCCACAGGCTCTGATGATGCAACAAGTCATCCATCACCCCACAGTGATCAGGCAGTGAAGGGTAACACCCCACAGACACAGACACACACTGCTCTGTGCTCCACACATCATTCCTGCCTCCACAGTGGCTTCACCATCAGCCAAACGACCCTCCTTCCAGTGCTGCAGGGTCTTGCAAAGAAAATGGCCCCAGCCCAGTCTGGATCCAAAATGAAGGCACGGACTGGTTTCCCTGATTGAGCACTCCGACGTTGTTGAACTCCAGCAATCCATCATGTATGACAACCATCCAGCTACTGAACCTGCACTTGGCACAGGGTATGAAAATGCATGTAACAGGAACTTTGGGGAATATCCTAAATGGAGATAAAAAGAGCAACGTTTTTTTTCAACAGGAAGCCAGTTAATGTCATGATAACCAAAGAAAACACCAAGTTTTACTGCATACACTGCTAACTGAGAGGTTTAGACCATTTTCTATTTAATATGAGGGAACAACTGCGCAAAGAAAATAAAGAAACAAGATGCTGAACTTGCATCTCTTAGGACAGACCAGAATGCAACAGCTAACTAACTCTGCTTGTCAAAACATTGCAAGTTTCCCCTCCATTTTTCTCCTGCCAGAAATTAAGTTTTCAGATGGACACAAAAATGCATGAGAAACACTTCATTTAATTAGCTGTTCCCCAGACCAGCCCTGTTTGTTTTTACTGTTTTGGGGTTTGTTTTGCTTTTCAATACCAAGTAGCTCAACCGCACATTTTTTAAATATATAGTTGAAGTACTTTGTTTCCAGACTTGAGAGATCAAGGCTTGTTTAAGCCTCTAGTCCAAAAGCCAAGGAGCTGGTCAGGGAAAGCTGCACGGGGCTGTGCCAGGTGCCAGGAGACCGCTCACCTCCACCAGTGCCACGCAGATGCAGAAGCAGAGAAACGCACGACAAACAGCCCACATCAGTTTGTTCAGGACGTGCAATTTATTTTAAATGACATTTTTTTTTGTTCTCTTAACAAGTCTACGCTTGTGACCTGGATAAATCCACTCCATCCTGACAGCGTTCCCAGTTACAAGTCCAGGTGAACAGTCCACAGCACGGGGTCCGCCGGCCCCTTCCTCGGGACACCCGTGCACCCTCCACTCAACAGGTACAGAGGAAAAACACAGAGCAGGTTTGTCTGACTGAAACCCCTTCCAAAAAAAAAAAAAGCTGTCACTCATCTCTCCTTCCCGTGAACGGGCACAAAGCAAAGCTGAGCTCCTTGGCCAGCCTGGAGTTCCAGTAGCAAAAAATGTTTGGGATCACTCGCAAACAACTTCCCAAGCAATAGTCAAACAATCCATTGGCTCCAAGGATCTCTCACGCCTCCTCTTAAGGTCAGCAGGTGAACATTTTTCACAAAGAAAAAAAAATAAAATAAAATTAAAAAAAAAAAAAAAGTTGATATGGAGTAATCAACGAAAAATTATAAACAGAACATTTAAGGTTTGCAGCTATTTTATTTACAAGTATACATTTAACACAAAGAAACACTGATATCCAAGCCTAGTTAATAGTAGTGTAACAATATGCATCATTTTGATGATTATTCTAACCAACAAACTACACTGAAAAATTAATGCCAGTAAAATTCTTGGTCATAATATTAAGAAATACAATATATAAATTGAAAATATGATTGCTTAAAATTTGAAAATGGAAGTGAAGCCATTTGCACAGGAGTCAGAGTTTAACATAATCTGAAGGGAAAGGCTCCAAACCAACTGTTTATCTTTCAGGTTAACAGAAGAAAAAAAAAATAAAATTAAAAAAAAAAAAAAGAAGCATAGTTTATCTTTAAAGATAATGGGCAGTTTTGCTTCTTCAGGTAGAATGTATTCCCAGTGTTTTCAGGTTCTGCAGTGGAATTACATTACTGAGCATGAAGACTTCCCTTGTGAAGCTGCCCCATCAATTTTTTCTGCCTCCAAAATTATCCTCTTAAAAACATCAACGGCAGTCTGCAAAGAGAGAGCACACCATTAGGAGGGAAGAAGAAACTGCCTACTTACTGAAAAAATAATTAAAAATATGTTAGCAGTTTTACTGGCTACATCAGCAGATAAATGCACATCCAATGCTCAGTCCGAAAGCAAAGAGGGAAAATAACGGTAATTTCCATTCCAAATGAAAAGTGTAAACCCCTGTTCCACAGCAATCCTCAACTGGTTTCTGTCACAGCAGGGAGGGCAGGTACAAAGTGAGCCAGACTCACAACAGAGCTAATAACCTGTAATTCACTTTATTTTGCATAGTGAGCTTGCACTGAATGACTGAGAGCACGGAAGATCTTGATGCTGTGCTGCTCCGGAGAATAAGCCAATTCATTTCCTCTCAGTAATCTTTAAGATACCGAGTAATTACAGAAGGCAGCAGATTTTTCAGCTCTCAACACTGACTTTGCACAGCCCAGAATGAGGGGTATTTTTAATATTCTTGATTTTTCTCATCTTCCCTATAGGTAAGATCAGTATTAGACATGGTGCAGGAACATGAGGGGAAAACACAAATATTAAGCAATATCCTTTGATTAAGCCCTTCTGAGAGAAAGGGGGTTTATATTTTAAACAGCCTGCACTGTACAATTAGTGCTTCAGTGTTTGAATCTTCGACTTGGAAACATTCTCAAGATCATCTCAGACGTGTCATTTCATCTAACTTTCAGTCACCCATTTCAGGAATTCCAAGCACAGGAAAATATATTCATTATATAAAAGCAGTTGCAGTACGAAAGAGGATAAAAAGGGGGTTTTGTGGTTTTAATCAGCAGGCTGAAGAGCACTTGGTGATTTATGACTATGTATTCTGATCTAACACATGTTTTTCCACCTCCACAAGACATAATTCTCAACTGGATCACTTCCAAATTAATCCCATTGACTGAATCCCCACAACAGACTTAACAAGATTAGACTGAATGTTAAAGTTTCCCATATTTATACTGTTTGTGCACAGTACGATCTCTGGAACTATTTAAAATACTTCACCAGCTGGAAATAGAGTATTCCTCCATATAATGCAGCTTCCTGCAATCCCAACAGGACCTGACAGAAGTGGCTCATTTGTTCAGTAATGATACAACATTTCCTGGGCAAATTAGACTCTAGAAGAACAGTGCACTGCAGTTGCTATCAAACTAGTTTCACTAATGAAGAGTTTCCCTTAATCAAAAGTTGGTGACACACTGATTTACAAATATACTGCACCACTGTTGCCTTGGAGGCGAAATTTTCAATGGTTTCATTTCAGTGCACAAGTTCTTCATGCCCACGTTTCACAGCACCCATTAAAAAACCTCCACAGCTTACTCTGTCAACCAAGAAGCTGCACATTCCCTGTCAAAGATGTGCTGTTTGAAGCACTAGGATGTAGGAGTTCACGGGGTTTGTTAATTCATTTCACAGAAAATACATATTCACTGGGAAGGTTTAGTCGCTGTCCCACAGTTAACGCTTTAGAATTTGTAATCCAGCTCAAATCTGCTGATGAATTTTAGACCGAGCCCTTAAACAACACAGGAAGCTGTGTTTTGTGACAAGGAATAAAGAACACAGCCAGACTTTATATGCATCTGCCTCCATATGTTCCGATTATGGAATGTGGGTCACACCTAGCCCACAGAAAGCCATCTGGCTTCCTTCTACCTTTCTGCCCCTGAGGAAACAAAATCCATGTCAGCCTGGGCAACACCTGCTGCCTGGGGAGCTCAGCACCGTGCAGGAGACACCAGAGACTCAGCTGCTGCTGCAGATGTGCCCCTCGGTGGGAGCAGGACAGACAGCTCGGGATGTGGAATTCTCTGCACGAGCAGGGAGTCAGGAATGTGCTGCCAGGAGCCAGCAGGAAGGTGCAAGCACCCAAATCCAGCCCACAGCTGCCAGAGTCATCCTTTGGCAACTGTTTTATTATTTCAAAGAGGAAACTCTCAACTGCTCATACTACTGGTTTATCCTGGCACAGAACTGGGCAAAGGAATTTGAACAATCCTTAGGCAAAGGAAGAGAGAGTTTTTCCTCCATCCTTTGCCAGTCCAAACACAGTCCAAACATGTCAGACCCCGGGATCCCAAACTACTCAAGCATTTACTGAGCACTGCATCTTCTGAGCTCAAAGATGAAGTTGCCCTCAAAAAATAAGCAACAACCAAGTAACTGGTAAGAAGTACATTTGGTACTTCTTACATTTGGTAAGAAGTACATTTTTTGCTACTTCCTTGCTGGATGAACATAACTTGGTTACTTGTTACTCCCTAAATTCCTCCAGTAAAAGTTGGGTCCCACTTTCAACTAGGTTTAAGACCAATTTGGATTCTGGCTGTATTTCAAACAGTTACTACTTTATTGTACTGGGATTAAGATGAAGCACTCTACCATGGCCTAGGTGAAACTAAGTAGGGAATTCCACAAGAAAGGCCTGAAGTTCCTGAAGTTATCCAGAGCAGTTCAGCATGTCTGGTAATAATGAAGCAGCTTGAGAAGACATTACAATAATACCCTAGCAGTCATCTCAGAGGTCTTTTCCATGAAGTCTCAGAATTGCCTTCCCAAAGCCCAGGGACTTCCCCTGATGACTGATGTGCTGGTGATATGCAGGCTCCTCCCAAAGTCCTACCAGGTCACCCATTGTCTGGAGGAGATGTATCTGACCTTGAGGACTGTGGCCAGCCACTGCCATTTATCATCACCACAGCTTTGATCTTTGCCTGTCTCATTTTCCATCTACTCCAAGTCACGTCATTTCTGGAATGTGTTATCTTTTGCTAACTCCTGGCAGAATAGGTATAGTTTGCTTAAGTTAATCTACAGAGCTATTTTAATTGCCCAACATTGCTAGGCCAAGCTCCTTGGACTCTTGTAGATGCTCCAAAAAGGATTTTTCTGGGGGTATAGGGGGCAGGAGGGCAAAGTGGGAAGGCAGAAGAGGGAGAAATGAGCCTTTGCCATCAGATCCTGTTATAGGGAACACCTCTGCTTTCAGCAGCTCTTTGCAAAGGACAAACCACGCAGCTGACGGAGTGTGGTCTAACCCCTGTGGCAGAAAGACCTTCCCTCCTCACAGCTGTGAAGAACATCACATACCCAGCCAATCTCAGACCAGCGCACCAGACACTGTCATTCCTCTGTTCCACATCCACCACACAGAGATGGCTCAGTTTCTGAGAGAATTAACAGATGTTCCCCCACTCAGGAAGCTTTGAACTCTCTGCTAAATTCCCAATCCAGTCCAGTTCATCCCTTTAAGCATCAAACTGGTGTTCTATTAAGCAAACAGAAGCTAAAGCACTGTTGGAAGGAGTATAGAATTAATATCAATAGTTAAGCTACACTTGCCGTACAAAGCCAGTACAGGTGATTATCTGGATAAACTTCAAAGCAAAAATACCAACAGATTTCTTTTTCCAGTTATGTTGACTTATGCAAGGTGAACACTCAGTACCAGGAAAATGACAGCACAGGTTGTTATCAAGGTCAAAACAGAACCTTTTCCCCCCCAAACCAGAGACAGTTTCAGAGTAAGAGAAGATACTCTGTCTTGAGACAGGTCTATAGATGAGCTGGTTTTACTCTGTCAAATTAAGATTTGGAGGAAAAAACCCGCTTGAGTTCAGAAGTGCTCCTGGTCCAACCCACAGGGAGGGATGTTACAATGCCTGACGCCTCCTGTTCCCCCAGCACCTCACAGATCCAGACTCCACACTTGGCTCTCAACGCTCAATCTTCCACCCCTTCAGAGGTGGAGGTCTGCAAGACAGACTAAGGCAGCTGTGCCAGTTTTGGGCTCCTTCCCACTTTCTTCCGTACATCCCAACCTTCTGAAGGAAATATGTCAGGGAGCCTTGAAGGATGGTCACATGCTGTGAGCACCCATCTCAGAAGTGACATATGATCTCCCAAACTTCAAGTTGGACAAATTTTCCAAGTGTATTATGTAAGAGGCGTGAAGGAGGAACTGTGTTCGAGCACCTGCCTCTGCCAACCTGCTGCTAAATGCAGAGGGACACAACTTACAGTGACCTGCAGTCGCTGTTCTGGAGGATCCTGCTGAAAGGAAGACCTTTGCCAGCAAGAATACACACAACTTCTGATTTTATTTTTTATTTTTGGTGGGATTTGTACAGGCCTGTCCAGGATTGAGTATCAGACATGCAATTGTCATTCTGATTTCCCTGAAGGCTACCAATTTTGCCATATAAATTCCAGCTGGCAGCTTAACTTAATACAGACAGTCTGAGACTAAGGAACAGTCACAAATACATGGCAGTCAATGGGGCTTTGTCAGTGCAGCAAGTTTACACACAAGACATGCCAAGCATCCTAGAAAGCTTGCTGCTTCTTTGCATAAAGCCAACCTTTTTTATTCTTGGTTCAAGAACAATAAAAACTCAAAAAGTTACCAGTAAGATATTCTGCTGCATATGAATCGCTGTGCTGTTACACACTGTGAACATATGCCAAAAGAAAAAGAGCACTGGCAATAGCTTTGCCTAATCCAGAAGTATTAAGTCATTTAAAAATAAAGAAGTGGAAAAAAAAGATCAGATGTTTTTAATGGGTTTATTCTTTACACTGTCAATTTAATTTCCTTTGGTATGCATTTGAAGCTCTCCAGCATACAGAGAAGGTATTGAGAAATTTCATGCTTTCATCATGCCCAGTTTTGACAAGGTTCATACAAGTCAGAAATACTGGTAAACTAACTCCAAGTGTTCCATATCTGGTGACAAAAAACAATCCAAGATTTTCTTCCAGGGAAAATCCAACTTTACTCAAGTAACTTGTAGAACTGTTGACAATAAACACTGGACAAAAGCTTTTGTTTTGATTTTGGGGATAGGGGATAGGGAAAGAAAGAAAGGCTGCTGAAACAGGTCCTGTCACAGCTACATGACTGCCCTTCTGATTGTGCTCGTGTTACCAAGGAGGACAAGGATGTGATATGCTACCTTAAATGTGAGACCTTATCATGTGTCTATATTTTCAAAAATCAAAAGCTTTGATGCTCTTGAGACCTATAAGAAAAAAATAAAATAAAAAAAAAAGGGGAAAAACCCTACACCTCCTCCCCAGCCTGCAGCAGTTATCCATCACCTCACATCTGAACTAGGAGGCTCTTGTAGCTTAAGATATGTAAGGTGTCAAACCAATGACAAAATATTATTACCAGCCACAGGAACAAATTCAGATACCATAACATATTTAGGAGGCATTTCAAAAAAAGTTATTTAGAGCAACCAAGAATAAGATGTTATTTACCATGTAATTAAACACTTTCTTTCTGTGATAGGAGACCAGCAAGTGTAAATGTGTGTGGGTTAAAATGCTTCAGATTGTGCAGCTTCACTCCAGCTGTGTCACAGTGGTGCTGAGCTTCTGCTGAGTTCTGACACTTTTCTGTGTGCCCCCACCCCATGGACACACAGAATGATTATTCCCCACAACACAGAGACTGAGCCTTGCCCAGCACCTTAATACACAAGGTTCATTCCCTCATACAAACTCACTGCTGTATAATCAGTGACCTCTTATTTAAGGTAACAGACCCCGTCCCCCCCACCACGTGGATCTGGGGGTTTTTTTTGTCACTAAGTGTTCTGCTGTGTTCAGAGAAGCTTAACTTTCAGTTCTTCACTTCTTCCTCCCATTGACAGTTGCATGGAATGCCTGAATGCAGGCAGCCATTCTGTTTCCATCTACACAAAATACCTGTAGAGTACATGCAAATACTTCAGCTTCCCTTATTAAGTGAAACTATGAGTCATCCATTACACTGCTGTTTGAATGAAGTGACTCTTAAATCCATTACCTGATTTTCTTTAGCAGAAGATTCCAAGAAAGCTGCATTCCAGGATTCTGCTAAAGCTTTCCCTTCTTCATAGCTGATCACCCTGACCAAAGAAAGAAAAGTATGTTCTTTATAGCTTGCAGAAAAATTGGAATCTGATATGTCAAGAAATACCTCCAAGTACCAAAGTACATTAAGTGCATTGTAACAGGAATGTCTTGTGAAGTCTGATCTAAAGCATCTGCTTTTGGCTGCTGTCAAATGCACTACTGGGCCAGGTATAAAACTCCTCTACGACCCAGAAGAGCAGTTGTCCCAAAGTACTGCTTCATTTTCATGATCTGTAACCTCATCTGGTATTGTACAGTTGTGACAAATACACTTCTGTTACTTATTTTGGAAAAAAACCACAAACAAACCCAGAGTGTTAAATGACTGTCCCTGGAACCTTATAGCAAAAATCAACATTACAATAGAAGTTCATGGCTCACAGTTCACATTCTGGACACAGTTCCTTTGCCCAGTACCTTATTTTAACCTACAATTTGATTTTAGTTATGGAAAGCCAAGAACAAAGCCAGTGTGCTGCAGCCACAGGAATGTGGGCTGCTGCCTTGCATTTCCCACATTCTGGAGTTCACATACCGTTCCATATGCAGGTCTTTTTTATTTCCAACCAGCATAATGGGTATTCTGTGAAAGAAAGTTCAGAACTTCAGAACAGTTACAGTATACTGAACAAAGCACTAGCAACATGCCTGCAATGAAATGAGATGAAAGTGTCACTACTTACTGGACTTTTCCCACCATATCCAATAACTTGCCATGGATAACTTTTATCACTTCAAAACTGCAAAATAAAGGGATGAAGTCACACATGCACTCTGATGTTTATCCTCAATACCCAATACACAAGCAATTACATGCATATGTAGGTTGCTGTGTTTAAAACTTACTCTATGTACAATGGCAGAACTACAAAGATGCCCCAAAGTCTCACCCACTTGTGTTACAACAGCAAACTGGTCCCAGCAGCAGCAGGGACCAGCCTGTGCCTACCCTTACAGCCTCCCCAGCTATGGCATTTGCAGAAATAAATAACATTACCCAGGACTGATGCATCTAACACAGAATCACCCCAAGTCCCTCCCACCTCTCATCTGGTTTATATCTGCAGCGAGAAATTCAACTGCTACAGTCCAACAACCCTGGATGAGTATGTCAAATTAAAGCAATTGGAAAGAAAAAGTAATTAGTTAAGCAGGCTCCATCTCAAAAGAATACATTGTTTTTTAAGAACACTTAGTTCATACATAATTTTAAAGTTTTACTTATGTGAAAGACAAAATAAGCCTAAAATTTTGATTTTCTATGGAAAGTGAGTAAACTGATCTGCAGGATGGCATTGAAACAGTGACTATTTGAATATTTGTTGTCTGTTGCCCTACCATGTAGGTGAAGTTTGGATACAGGAGGTAAAGAAGAAGTTCTGTGAAATACCAAGAAGGCAAAAACCTCACTAACAAAATCCACTGCATTTGACATTCAGTACTTTTGGGAACAAGCTATAAACGGGGCTGAAGAGCAGATGTTGTGCTCCTCTAGTTACATTATGGAATGAATGCTGGTACACGAAGGACACAACTCAGATTTGTTTTAAGGAAGGCACAGGCTCACAGATGAGACACACAACAAAAAAAAAGGGACTGAAATTCTTCCAGTTTCTAAGGTTGTTAGCTACAGGCAGTGTCTTGACTTGCACTGCATTTCAATTAGAGTTGAAACTCTTAAAAATAGAGCAGCACTCAAACACACTTCCATCTCAGAGCAATCAAAGACCTGGTGCCTAAAAACACTACTGAAAGCATTAAAACCTCTCACTTCTGGAACAATAAATGCTACCACATTTAAGATGGATTTTCTGTCAAGTAGGTCAATTTGTCTGACTGCAGCAATAATTTTTGAGATTGAGTAGAACACAATGCTTCTCCATGTTCAGCTAATAGTTTCAGTATATCCTATCAAGAAAATGAGTTCTTTGTAAACAAAAGCCTGACTCAGTCTGGCACAACTTACTACTGGTAACTCAAGCTGGATACTACAGATTACAGGAAAATGTGAAATCAATGAAAGGACTTCAAGGACACAAAGAGCTTATGCTGAAAACTATTAGTGAAATTCTGGTCTTGAGAACTTGTCTTGGACACTCCTAATTATTTAAAAAAAAAAATTAAATGGAGCTTGGCTGTGACAGAGTTGAGAGGCAACACTACACACAGAACTAGGTGACCCTGCAAACTGAAAGAAGAATGAAAATGCTACAAAAAAAATCTGCTACAGACCACAAAACTGTTTTTCATCTGAAGAAAGAGGAAGGATCTTAGCACAGTAGCCACAGGATAACTGAATCCCTGGCACAGTACAATCTCTGTTTCCTTTCCCCTATTAGGTGTGTTGTTTCCAGCTCAGCCAGAAATACACCACAGCACAGCCCTGGTGAGTCCCCACCTGAGGTCTCAGTGCACAGTGCTGCCAGGTGTTCTTGTCCAACCTGGGCTCCCCATTTCCCAATTCTGGGTATCTGTCTGTTTGTCTAAGAGTTCACAAGCTTCCTTTTCCAGCAAAAATACTACAAATACACAACTGATCTTTGTTAACTGACCGAGGTGGAAGTCACACGAGAAGTGCTATTTAAACTCAAACACAATTCTGACACAGAAACAAGCTGCCAAGAACTGCCAGGAATTAAATTGGCTTGACCAATTAGTGTTCTAGAACGCTGTTCAAATAATTAAGGTCAGAAGGAGCAGCGACACACTAAGACAGATGCTGACCAATCCAAAAAGAACATCATCACATTAAGCTCTGAAACTGTGAGAGATCTGGAGGCTACAAGAGGTCCTTTCTAGTTCTGTCAAGCAAATGGGCTACAGGAAACAGCAAAATGTGTGAAATGCAAAAAAAAAATAAATTACTAGCTGGCAGATAAATGTGTTACACAAAATCATGGAACTTAGCAAGATACAAAATTGGAATTTAATTAAGCTGAACTAGAGCAAAAGCCTCCCAGTAACCTTGCTGCTGAGAGCCTGGGAATATGAAAAATGTAGGGCATTAGCTCTTATTCAAGTCCTATTTAAACTTCCACTGGAGGCTGGCAGGGAAGATGGTAATTTTAAAAGAGCATTTCTATTAAGTTTGCTGTCAAAGCTCTCACCCCAGCTGGATCAATACTCAGATCAATACACACACTTGGACAGAAGTCAAGACAGATGGTGACTGATCTGACTGCCTGAGCAAGTCACTGATGCTATCAGAGTATTGTGGAAGATCTTCCCTACTGCCTAACAACGTCTTGATACAGAACACAAGGAACTGAACAAGATGGGATCATTGGTACTTTGAAAATTTAAAGGAAGAAAAAAAACCCCAAACCCAAACAATCTTGGAATAAATTGATCAAGACTTAATACTGACGGTAAGAGTTTCTACCTGCAGTCTTAAACTATTCTGTCCTGTTTATATTTTCACTATAA
This sequence comes from Corapipo altera, assembly GCF_003945725.1. Lineage (NCBI taxonomy): Eukaryota > Metazoa > Chordata > Aves > Passeriformes > Pipridae > Corapipo > Corapipo altera. The sequence goes on along the minus strand of NW_020884897.1, from coordinate 10,201,676 downwards.
CCTGGTTACTGTTTTAGCCAATTGAATGCTACCACAGACATCATGAGGCAACAACTGAGTGGCTAAGAATATGTCCTTTAGCTGCCAACCAAGGAACAGCACAAGTTGCAGAATCCTCCAAGTGATTTTAGTCAAAGCCACTTTTGGCCTCACAGTACCACTTATCAGTGAACATTTCTGTACTCACTTTGGGAGTGTTCTCAAGGCAGAGAACACTAACTCCTATTTCATACCAGTTACTCAGCATCAACACTGAATCCCTCATTAAATAACCCAGATCCAATGGAACTAGGTAGTTTAGTCTCTAGACACACAAAAGCCCAACATCCATTGCATTTCCTCCAGATCACATGTGTTTGACCTTCTCTACTTCAGAACTGAAGATGAAAACCAAGAACGAAGGACTGTGAAATCTGTTCAACATTAAAGACCTGAGAAGCAACAGAAGTTCATAATCAGACCATATCCTTTCTTTGAGAAGTACAGAAGAGCCAACAGGCAAGTTGTATTACAATGGTCTGCTAAAGAGCACTTGAAATGACCAGTTTTGTCTGATTTAGAGGAAAAGACATGGAATGCTTCAGCACTCACAAAGAGCTCATCAGCTTTCTTCAAGTATAAGAGAAGCACCTACTTCTCTTGCACCTGATGACAGTGAAAGGCCTAAGATCTTATTCATTTAACTCAAAAAAAAAAAAATTAAGATAACAGGATTAATAAAGCTGTTGCAAAAGAAGATATTGTACAATATTAGAAAATTAACATCTCCTCAAGAATAACTAGTACTTAAACAAGCAAGATGACCACAGGAAGGGAGAAAATAACAGAAGATGACAAAGTAATACAAAGGCCCAGATGAGTCTTGCAAGTGAATCACTCCAGCTACGATGGACTCTGCCCTCACGTCAGAATGGACAGCTAATAGCACGGAAAAAACCAGATCCTCTGGCTGCAGCATGTCAAGAGTGAGTCTGCAGTCCAAGAGTCATATATTGCTGTTTATAAGAAAATTTCTGATGGTTAATTGGAACAATCCAAGACAAGAAGTCAAAGAAATCTCAGCCCTGTAAAAAGCTACAAGGCCAAGCGACTGATCTAGCAACTAATTGGGTACTTCACATGAAGGTACAGTGCCCTTTAGGTTCAGGTTTACATCTGCCTTTGTATCTGATGCAAGAGCAATGAACTCCATAGTTATTCCTGAAATCACTCTTTGTACTTTTACTTACACCTCAAAATAATCTAGTTCAGCACTGTCTCATTTCTTACAGGGCACCTTGCATGTTAGCCTGCAAAGTGCCTGTGGCATTTGGATCTGAGTGGACATTTCTGAAAAAGCTTTAATTTTAATTTCTATTGTATTTCTAAGGGAAAGAGATATTAACTGAGTTATTTGCAGATAAAGAAAACATAGCAGAGGCAGGAGCTAAACCCAGAAAACACCTAAACCAGAAGAACACAACAGATTTTATTACCTTTTTATTGACGTGACTGAATAAACAAGAATGTAGCCATTGATGTCTATGGAGTACGTCTGAGGAAATATGGAGTATTCATCCTGTAGAAGGAATATTGCATTTAAAATTAAGGTTGCCACAGTTCAGAACTTGATGCTATCAGATCACCATCAGATAAGCTGGTCATATTTCTAAGACATGAGGTGCATTTTATATGGGTAGTACTTTCAGATTTTTTTTCAACACAATGTCAGATGTGGAATCTTTACCAAATTAAGAGAAAGCTAAAGTCAGTCTGTATACTGTACAATTTAATCCACAGCTTTTCTGTTTTATTCCCTCTAAGACTATGGATGAGCTGAAGCTATTCCCAATCCTCTTATCCTGCTTAATTATCAGTTTCTATTAGTACAAAACATCTACTCTGTCCCACCACTAGTTAGTAACTACACCTCTTATCTTGCTGGTGATACATTTCAAAATCCTAATTTCAACAGCTGACAACAGATCTAGCAGTTTGTAATTTCAAGTGACACTGATCACATCTAAATTACCTAAGGGGTCTGTTAGGAAGTGATTAATTGTGGCTTACTAACTAATGTTTATCAACTAAAGATGCAAGAAGTACAGTTATTAGATGCTATATGACAACTCTAAATTTACATTATATGACAAGTGTTTAAATAAATAAAAAAACCAAACAAAACACCAGAAACTTCATCACTGAATTTACTACCCCTCTAGAAAAGGAACTGACCAAAGAGGCAAATGAAACACTCATATATTGCAGGTAATGCAACACAAACACTAGGAATCCAATGTTAAAAACCCAAGTTGTTCCAACTCATATTTCCAGGAAAAATTTCCATTTTGACAACAGCCATACTTCTTAAAGGATGAGTTCTCAAATTGTTAAACCTGTGCTTCTGAAAATGTTAATTTTATCTTAAGATCAAATAACCTCTCTGTATATTGTCATGGCTGAACAGATGGAACAGTGCAATCACACAGCTTAAATCCAGACAGCCAAAAGGAATCAAACTTCCCTAACTGGCAGAAGAGGAAAAACTCTTCATAAATCAACTTCACAGATCCAGCCAAAAAAAGTTTGAAAGAATAACACTTAACAAAAGCTGCCCTTATTTGCCTTTATTGCTACACACAGAGGGCAGCCCTCCTCCATCTTCTGTGAAATGCTAAACTGCCACTCCAGCGGGATGTGTAATCCCAAAGTCAATAGAGGAGGCATCCAAGTCAGTCTCAGTGTAAAACAGGTGAAAGTGCAGCTCTGTTGCTTGACTTTACCCGGAATTCTTCAGGAATTCCTGGTAAATCCGCTGGAATTTGGTGTTAGGTAAGATTTCCTTTTGCACTTCTCCTCTGTGACCCCGTACCAAGACTCCTGTTGAACTGAACTGCACAGAGCTCAGTAAATAACCATGACAGGTAAAGAGACACAGGACAGAGGAGGAGTACTAAGAAAAATAAGTGTCATAACCTCAACTATTTCTAATTCATGACTTAATTTTTAGCTCGTTAGGAGAAGGAAGAAAACCTGCCAATTCCCTGGTACTTGTGGGTCAAATTAAGGAATTTGTCAAGTGATATAACAATGTTGCTACAACTTTTGAAGCCATAGCCAGGTTTTCAAAAGTACATAACCAATCTACAATATAATCCTTGCTGTGCTGTATACACATAAGTACTCCCTATGGACCATTAAGCAAGACTGACTTAAAGAAGAAATCTGTCCAAGCCACACCCTCCATAACCCCAAATCATCTGTCCCCTCTAACCCTGTGAGCCAGAACTCAAAGTTCAAGTCATTCCACGAAGAATTAAATTTTAAAATAACGACAGGCTGGGAAAGAAGCTATTTTGGCTCTAAAATACTGTATGAGGTTAAATCAATCCTCAGCAATAGAGGTATGTTACTGGTGAGTTACAGTGCCTTCCCAGAAGGCAATTTCCTCCTCAAAGAGATTTTTTTTTCTTTTATCACTGCGCTACACAATCGGAGCTGTAAGGCAAGTGCACTTACAATGGCACAAAATGACACCTATGGAGCTTCCTCTGCTGCTCACACTTCTCAGCCTGCCCCTCTCTCACCCTCACTCTCCTCTGCAGAACAATCCCCATCAAACAATCCTGCCCCAGAACGTGTGGCCAGTACTGTGCTCAGACAGCTCAGAGATCATACGTGTTGCTGATGAGCACCACAAGCTGACACCACCTAAATACAGCATGGTGCTCTTCAAAGAAAGCAATCAAACATACCTAGAAGGTTACAGCCCTTCTGAACAGTCCCCCAGCTATGAGCAAGCGTCCCACAGCTTTACAGTTCTTAAGTACTGGCAGCAGATTTTATAACACTAACGTTGTTCAACACTATTCACAGTTTGGTAAAACCCAAAGGCATCGTATGAGATCACAGAAGGTAAGAACACATAAGCAAAAAAAACGTTAAGGATAAAAATACAGGGTTTTAATGATCCCTGATGGTTTTTTCCCCTAATACAGAGTGTTTCAAAAGAGGCAGCGCTCCCGTGCACAGAACGTGCAGTGCAAGTTCAGCCAAGCAGCCCTGTGTAATGAACACCTAGATCTGTATGTAATGAACACCTGCACCTCACAAAGCTCCTGAACACACTCCAGGACACGTGTTCCCTGTCTCCTCCTGTGCTCCCTGTCATTAGGGGAAGCTCGGACGCACTTGTGAACCATCGCGTTAAAATGTAAACAAAGTAAAGCAGTTTACTGGTAGCCCAGTGAGTACCACCTACATGCATTTCTGCCTACTCCCTGTGACTGTTTCATGGATACAAGTCATGGTGGTGTAGCTGGAGCACACACAAATAGGAAAATTCATGGAAAATTTCCCCATGGTTAACTGAAGTGACATTTTCCACCTAAAGCAAGGCTCGTAATTTGCTCTGTAAATATCAAACAAGCTACTTATGTACTTTTGGGACAGAGTTAAGGCAGTTCCCTCTTCCCTTTTTTAGACATCCATTCAAAAGACAGGAAAAAAACAAAACAAAAAATCACTAATAAACCTCAAACCAAAGCCTTTAAATAAACACTACAAAGAAAGTCTTTAGTGACTACACAAGAAGTCAGCATCATTTCACCTCTGAATGCATGGTCACTACAAACTTAGCTCAACAGAAGTATGAATACCTATTGTCTTAACTCTGAAGAGAGATTCAGAGAAGGAAAGATAACTTACTTGGCCAGCAGTGTCAACCAGCTGAAGATGATATTCTTGGCCATTTACTGTGATCAGTTTTGTAAAAGCTAGAACAAAGAAGAAATACAGAAACATGTCAGAATTACACACAAGGAAGGGATCAGAAGTCACTCATCTGTGTCATTGTCAGCCAAGCCACTAAGAAAAAGAACTTTAATTACAGGTTTTAAAGTAGCAATAAAAGGCTACATAGGGTGCTGTACTTTTAACTTGTCTGTTGCAGATAACAAAACTCAGAAATTTACTTTAAGATTTCAAATTTCAGGAGATTCCCACATTGGATGCAGCTGTTCCTCCTTTACTTTCTTAAAAGGAAAGAATAAAACGGGGGTTTACATGCATTTCTAATAAACTTTGAGGCAACTGTAATTACTGGTAACATAAGACACTTAAATACAACTGGCATCAAAGCTAAGTTTGAACTTATTACAGGATATTTTCCTCAGTTTCCAAGCAGTTTAGCACAATCAATTCCCTAAATGTAAATCCCATGAAGTACTTGATTAAGAAAAATAAAATAATCTTTGGGGGCTAAAACACATAGAACCACACTTACGAATATACTAAACCTAAATAATGACAATTAGCTAAAAGTTCACCATGTTGCTTTCACATCTGCTGTAGCTTCCAGCCCATCTAGTCCTCAGTCACGAAGCACACTCAGTCCCAAAAGTGATGAGAATTGCTTCTCTTCCTCGGATTCATGAAATGCCAACGTGCTGTGAGCTGAGGAATCTCTTACTCAATGTTTGTGTTATGCAACTGCAAAAGCAAACAGTGTCACAGCTCTTGTAGGAATAATAATGGACTGACCAGAACACACAAACCCAGCTTTGGAGCTCTGCTTTGGCCTTCAAGATGCACTCCAGACACCATTACGGGACAGTTCTGGTATACTGAGTAAAGTTTGTGTTGTCCTCTGGTTGAGGTCATTTTCCCAAATACTACCAGTCCTAAAACCCTCATCTGTCACTGCAGTGACGAGCAGAGAAATAGTCAGGGAATGGGTCAGTGTAGTGTTAGTTAAGGTCCACAGCTGTTAAGGTTAGCTGTTAAGGAAGCTGTTAGGTCAGTCAAGCTGTCCACAGCTTCCCAAAGCTGCAGTTGGATGTTCCCAACCCCACTGTGCAGTCCCCTGCCTACGCTTTCTGGGTTTGAAAAGGGTCTCCTAGAAGCTGAAGTTGTCCAACTTTCCTCCTCCCCCAAAGGTCATTGTCCCATCAAGTCTCCACAATTTGAGCATTATCTCGAATAAGTGGGCTGAAATAGCTGAAACTGGGGGTTTCAACCCACCTCATAAATCAAAGCACCCTTTCAAAAAAATGGAGCAATTCAAACAGCAAAGCCAAGCTAACACAGAGTGTCCAAATCAACAGTGTAAAGCACACCCACAACTTCCATTACAATACCAGAAACTGCCATTTGAAATGGAGAATCAAAGCTCCTGCCTTACCCTGGCCATCCCCTAACAAAGTTGCTTTAGCACATGTGCTGCTCTCAAGTCACTGTCTGGATGCTGTTGTCATTGCTGCACAAAAGTTCTAGGTTATAAAACAAGGATCCACAACAGCTCTTTGCCTTGGATGGGTACTGTGATGGGGACAAACTGTTTGTTTGAACAGATGTTAACAGGCTGCGTTGCTATAATACAATATCCCTGCTTTTAGTCAGAGGGAAAACAGACTCCTCTGGAGACACACTGCATTAACAGGTGTATGGAAACAACAGTCCCTCTCCAGTCTCTTGACACTGCACATACACATCAAAGCACTCTGCAGTCAAAGTAGCTTCAAGAGCATCATGAAGTTAATATTTAAAAAGGGAGAGATGACAGCTTTTTCAGACTATTCTAGAAGCCTAGAAGAGACCCAGCAAAGACATCATCATCAACAGTACTGAAAGAGAGTGTGACACAGATAAGGGAAGGGAAACAGTGGAGGAGTCACCACAGAACTGTTAGTTCAGTGCAGAGCCTTGCAGCACTAAGCACAGCCCACTGCATGGAGACAGATCTGCTTCGATGAAGTCACAATTAATGACTTTCATTTCTTTGCCGAAGCTTTTCAAAAATATTCCTGGTTAAGAATTTCATCATCCGAAAAACCTGCAAGTGTATTTATTGTGATCTGTTGATCCAGAGGAATCAACCATTTCCAATTCCGTCACCTACTATCCTGGGACACGTTGCCTTTCGTTGTGCTGATGAGCAAGAAAAACAACTATACAATCACTGCACAGCCTGGTTCCTCCTGGTAGGCCAAGGACTGAATTCAGCAGGCCTGACCAACCTCTGCACCCCTAAGTCATTCTGCATCTGGAAAATGCTGCTCATCAACTGGAACATGATCTTGGAACAGGACATGCTCACACTTTACAACCCGGAACTCCAGTGATCAGCATTACCCTAAGATCAAGTACACCAGTATGAATGAAATGATTTGCATATGCAACTCAAATGACAGCTGCTGTGAAAACAAGCCATTACGATTAAAAAAAAGGCAGGCAAACAAATGCAGGCTTTCAGATCAACAGTGATACTGAGTGAAAGTAGGAGAGTGGTGCAACATCATCATGGCTAGGCTTTGTGAATGAAGATTTGGGTGCAACATCACTGCTGTAGCTAAATACAACCACCTCATTAGGGTTCCTGGGTTACTACCTCCTGCGTCCCTTTCTACTGTCTTCATTTCAAAGTCAATGCCTGTCACTAATCTGTCAGGACATCTTTCACAACACTGAGATGTGTGATGCAACAGAGCTATTTTTAATTTTCCTCAGAAGCCTCACTGAGGAAGGCTGCTCACCAGCAGCTCCTGGGGAGAATCACAATTCACCCTTTGTGGAAGAAGTTTAGCTCTAACAGACCCATAGGTACCCCCTCCACAACTACTACGGTTCCTCCAGCCCCCTCCTCCTTCCTAAAACACTTCTACTCACAGCTGCATCAAAAAACATGGGATGGAGGCAGGAAGTGAATGGGGGAAGATCTGTCCTTTCCTTAAGGAGCTAGTGAGCCTGTTTAAGGGAGAAAGGAAGACCACAGAGCTGTGGAACAGTGCTTGAAGCCCCTCTAAAACAGCAACAAAAATCAAAAAGCAGCCAGGCAGCCCTTGGAGGACCTGGAGAAAATATTTGAGACTGGGGCTGTCATCTTTCCTGCAACACAAGACATCCCTGCAAAGACAGGGTGGGTGGAGACATGTGCATGTCTTCATTATCTGTTCCTTCTGACCTATTTGAGTTCCAAATTCAGATTCTAGTTATCATTCCTGTAAAATTTTTGAGTTTTAAATTGCAATGGTCTTAGTTCACGTGAGCTAATCTGCCTTCAAAGCCCCATCCAGGCCAGTGTCCACACAGACTCCCTCCACACACTCCTGCTCTCCAGGGATCTTTCTTCTGCTTCCAACACTCCCACAAGTAGTAGTTCCACTAGTTTCTTAACCTGAAACCATCGTGGTGCCACTCCTGTTGGGACACTCAGAAAGGGAAAATCTCTTTTGTTAAGCAGTGAGGTCTCACCTCCACTGCTGCCACAGAACACAAGTTACTCTTCCTGATACATAAGCTTAGTAGAAGCAACTGAATTCAACATCCTCATTAACTTAAATAAACCAGCAAAGGAAAATGCAGCAGTGAAGTACTGTTCACCTTCACAAACACTCGGTGAAATCTGATACACCTGGTTTTCCCTTTACAATTCCAAAGGTAGAGATTTTCACACTTAGAAAATGAAACTCTTGGAATAGTAGGTCTTATTCCTATTGTTCAAGGCCTATACAACTTTTTCCTGTAAGAGCTTGACTATAGCTTGCCTTCTATACAATTTAACTTTACACTCAGCATTTTGTGCAAATTTTATTATTAGAAGACAAAAATTATAAAGATTAAGCTACCTGCAGTACTACCTTTTCATCAATGCTGGTAGGATACTGTAATACATTACAAGGACAATTTTCTGGAGACAAAACAGAAATCACACAGGTCAGTCTACCCTTCACTGTGTACTTTTTTTGTAAGTGTAGACCCAACCACTAGATGAAACTGAAAATTATAACCTCCTATAAAAAGCACTGGAAAAATGCAACATTCTCCAACACTGTCCCTAGTATAGGAACCCGGACTTCTCAACACTTTTTGCCAGCATTGTCCACCAAATTTGAAATTATAAGCTAGGAAAAGTGCAAGAGTTGATAACGTACTTTGTGTCTTACGACCCTGCATAGAATCAGAAAAATACAGCTGGGAGTGTCAAAAGACTGGAATGATCAAAGATTTATATTTATAAAAAAAAAATATTTAAAAATATTAAGTACATGAGTCAAAAGAATTAGTTTATATTACATCCATCAAAACTAGTTGCAAATCTCTGTCTTAAAAAAGATACCTTCAATAAATTGAAAATTTTCATTAAATTAGAATGTGTTCTCTATTCTTTTCCTCACAGAAGCAATTCTAAAATATTGTCTTTATCAGGCATTCTAGGGCCTAAAGATGGGACAGATTTCCCACTGTTTTGGACCTCAGGGCATAACTTCTACGTTTTCAACCTTTACTTCCCAGCAATATGTTCTGATGCAAGAAGGGCTCTTCAGTTCTCTACCTTTCAAAAAGCAATTTCCTCCAGTCACAGCCACAGATCACAAGACTTACACCAAATGAATAATGCTGTTTGTTTCCAAAATAAAGAAGAAATCAAGTGAAAAGTTAAGCCTTTTCAGGATGTCCCCGCCCAACAAGTCTTCATGGCCATGACATACTCCATGATTAGAATTCAGATCAAGCAAGCAGTGCAGACTACAAGGATTAAGTAAGAGAAAAATTAATCTGTGGTGTGTTTTCATAGTTAAGAAACACTACCAGTGTGAGACACACAGCTACAGAGTTTCTAACAGCAGTAACAGACAACAGGTAAAGGATGAAACAAGCTAAGCTTGTACCAAGGTGTCAAAACGCTATAAGACGACACAGACTTGGCATTTTGTAGGGACTTTGACTCCATGGTAAATTTGTTCATTCCCATATAACTGCATAAAACTTAAAAAGATTACTTTAAATAATTTGCATTTATATAAAAGAGAGAGTAAAAATAACCTGTCCCAACTGACATTAAGATTTAAAATACAGAAACTTAATCCTCAGTATTTTGTGCGTAGTTTTAATTTAAAACATACCTTACTTATAATTCTAGCAAAGTAAAAAGGGATGATGGAAAGCCTTAGTATGAATGACATCTGTGTAAGAGCTAACATTCAGATCATTCAGGCCAAGGGGTATATTATCTACTCTGACTTGCTAAAGCAAATTGAGAGTTTCTCAAAAAGTAGCATTTGAATTTTAGTTCTAAGCAGTAAAATAATCCCGAGTAAAATATCCTGATAGCTACTGTTCTGTAATTATTACCACATATAAATTCAAAAGAAATCCTGTTCTGTTGATTGCTTCATTCAAACTCACAGAGTATCACATAGGCTCAGCATCCTACTGCAGAAGTTCATAACACTAAAACCACTGCTTTTCAGAAGTCATTAAAATACAAGCAACTCCAGGGTTACAATCATGAAACCAGTTTTATCTGCCACACAATTTAAAGTAAACCAGTATGATCAAGTTACTCAGAGTAGCACTGCAGTTGTTCAAGCACTTTATGACCATCTCTAGCTCAGAAAGAGATGCTTGGATTGTAATGAATACCAGGTAACTCACCTCTGAAGTGACTTTTTGCTCTTGGTAGCATTTTTAATATTAATGTATTTACCCAACCACTACATTAGCTATTCACAAAGGCACTAATATCAACAAAAAAAAAAAACCCTAAGAGAAAAAAGACACTTGAGAAGTCAAATACTCAGTATTTGCAGCAAGTTGATAGTGTACCAACCTTGTTATCAAACAGCTGGAAAGGAGTAATTGAAAAGGTTATCAAGTTATCATGGCCACAGCATGTCACCCTTCTAAGGTAGCCATTTAATTCTGACTGGTATTGATGGCTTTATGTTCATCTGGATATACTGACCCAATAAGACATGTGAGACTCTGGAATACTCATATATAGTGGTACATCTTCATACAGGTATGACATATGTAATTTAAAGTGCCCTGACTACATCAGGGGAAGCAGATGTCCAACAACATAATACAATACAAGGAGATGTATTGTAGCCAGGTTCATCAGGTTTTCCTTCATTCAGTGTTAAAAGACAATTCAGCTGTTTGGAGAAGCATGTACACAGTGATTTCCATGCTGCAATACTGTAAATGTTGGTTTAAAAGAGTAATAAGACTTAAGAGTTAATTAATGAGCTTTCATGTTAATACGTAAATGCCCACATAAGCAGTGTGTATAACGCCAAGGACTTCTGATAAGTTACTTAGGTACAGAAAAGCAGCTTGTCAGTTATTTACTTACTGTTCTCTATGGTTGGATCATACGAATCAACAAACTGTCCTTCCACAAACTGAATCGTCAGTGAAGATTTTCCTGTAAAGAATGGAAAAGAGAAATATGGATTGAAACAAGTCTTCAGGTTGTTATCACTTTACAGTTACCAGTAGATACACTAATGTTTTATCTATCTAATAGCTATCTAGCCAATATGAGCTTTGTATGCTTCATTTAAAGTATCTATACATGACAACTGACCTAGTTTTAAATTAAATGCCTATTCCTAGTAACTGGGTCTCCTGAACATAGAAAAAGCGGAGCAAAAGCTACTTGGTATGTGTTCTGCTTTTGTTTTAACAGGGCATAATTTAAACGACTCCTCCAGTTTAAAACAAATCTAAAAGCAGCAGTGTACAATCCCCACAGAACTAAATTTAACAAACTGCTATACTTGGAAGGTTCTTCTGTCAAGAAGCAAATAAAACTCAAGATCAGTTTCAGTCGTTGCAAAGAAAACTTGGACAGAATTAGCCAAATTTGGTTTGACTTGAAGATTGGACATATTTCCCATGACAAAAGGATGATCTCAAAATTCTTGAGACCAGCATATTCTCCTATTAATCCTCCTACTGCCACACCACAACAGACCAGGGATGCTGTATTTTAAGCAGTGATTGAGGGGGCATAATTGGATTTTTTCCTTTGGAAGCCATTTAACTGCTATACTTTGGCAGACAACTTTCTGTTCCAAATTTCAGTTAGAGTAATGCAAAACACTGAACTTAGTAGCAAACTGAAAAAACCCCAAAAACTCAGCCTTGAGAGATTTTACAAGATGGTGAAGGCAAATTACATACATTGACCATATAAAGTTCTGCACTGACCTTTAAAGTTCTGCAACTGAAGACTTTTCAAGCATTACAATTTCCATTACAGCACATCTTCTACATTTGGGAATCTACTAGATCCTATTACATTATGTTTACTGGACAAATACACTCCTAAGAAGATTGCCAAGTGCATTAGCTGCTTTTGGACATGAGTATATTCTTCATGCTCCTTTATATTCTTTTCATCAGCAAGAAGCACAAACAAAATATGACCTCGAGTTAAAATTCTGACTCAAGACCATCCGACTCAGTGGAAGCCTCTCAATGACCTCTTAAGTAACCAATGTTGTGGTGGAACTAAATAGTAAAATTGTTTTCAGGAATAAATTGCTTTGGATAAAGGCTGCCCACTTGCAGTGCTCAGACCACACTATGTTTAACTTTGCTGTAGAAAAGTCCTTTCCTAAGCATTCCTTCAGGAGATACTAAAAAACAGTTTTCTATTTAGTTTTCTGCCATGCTCAGTGTCATGAGCATGTGTATTCAAGTGTCATGCCAGCTTATTCAAGAAACAATGTTAAAAAACAAAAAATCCAGACAAATCCCAGAAAGACCAACTGTCACCAAGATTTGAACGAGTTGCTTTTTCTCAGATCATGTTCTTAGACACCATTTTCTGATCTTATCTAACAGCACCACTGAAGGTGTCACGCTCACTGTGCATAAGTTGACAGAGGACATTGCACTTTAAACTGTTGCTCCAGCAAGGAACATTCCCCCTCCCCCCTCATTCAAAAATCTTCCTAATAAGGACAGATTAGGGATTGAAACTGTGCATCCCAGTAACTTTCTGCAACTGTGTATTTTGGACAACACTTGGTGAATTTTTGAACTATTTCTTCTTCAGCTTATGAAGTTGCTACCCGGAGTTCATGCTTCCAGATTCTTTGCCAATACCAGCACATTAGGCACTCTGTTTCAAAACAAATTTAACTATTTCTATATTAGGCTGTAAAATATCCAAGATAAGAAGAGCTAAGTGTAGCACAGATCATCACTGAACATTTTTCCTCTTCAGAAGGATCCTAAACTAACTGAAAGACTTGATTGCTACTGTCTGTCTGTGCTAAGCCTGGGAACTGAATCCCAGGAAGGAGTGGGAGCCAACAGAAAACGCTGCATTTAACACCCAGCTGTATTAATTACTGCTTTCCTCCTAACACTGAAAGAGGAGGAAACAAAACCAGACAAAATCAGTGTTCCAACAACTCTCCTTCTAAATTCCTGGTTAACAAGCCTCTCAGTAATGATGTGCTCCTGATCACAAGAGGATGCCTGCTTTCTTCCCTCAGCCACAGGGAAGCTCTCCAGTCTCGGATTCCGCACCTACCCCCTCGGGATAAGTGCATGTAACAGTATCCCACTAAACCAAGGCTTCCAAAGTGGACACGAGAAATTCAAACCCCGGGTCATTAACACCCCACTGCCATGTCTCACCCATGACCAAGCTGCACTCAGAACCATGTAAACAACAGCTCGGCTTGAACTTTGTCCTACAGGTTTTATTCCAGGCCTTTGACCTATGCTCGTGGACAGGGCAGAAAATCAAGCTGACAATTTAGCTCCTATTTGCTCTTTCCCCAGAAAGATCAGGCAAGGTTTTCAGAGAGGATTGCAACACAAACATTACGTCCATGAGGCAGGGGCCAGGGAACTGCACACAACTACGTCTGCCAATGTGTTTAACTCCACCTCGGAGCACGGCAGGGAGGAGGATTTGGGAAGACACCTCTGACTCCATGTGCAGACACCGCTAGGACACTTCAGCCTTAACAGGATGAGCCTGACACCAGCAGCAAAGGCTTGACTACCTGATTACTCAAGGGTGCACACCTCAGAAAGGCTCAGCTCTAATGTGCCCTCATTTGGAACACAGCCACACATTTTTTTGTTTGTTAAGCTTTTCCTTCTTGCATCCTCCACACTGGTACATTTAACATATCCACTGTACTCAAGTTTTAGGAAAATAAACATCCATTGAGACCAAAATGAGAAGTGTCACAAGCAGAAGCAAGGCTGGGAGCTGGGTGCAGAGCCTTGCTACAGTAACTCCAAGCACCAGATGCTCCATGGCAGAGGAGTTACAAGCAAAATCCTCCAAGTTTACTGACTCTGCCTCTCCCTGGACGTAGAGGACAGAAGGGAAGGGCTGTGTGGAATGTGTTTTACGAGTGTTTAGAATACAAGTCCCAGGTGGCTGAAAGCTCAAGTTGTCCAGAAGTACCCAAAGTGTATTTGCATACACAATTCATTGTTTACGGTATTATGTGAGAGTGGTAAAAGAAAAGTTTTCCACTGTCAAAACAGAAAAGGAGCAGGTTTTCAGACAGAAAGCCAGTTCAAAAAATAAAGCTGTCGCGTTTCTGTTCACACCAGACCACTCGCACCATGAAGCAGAACGTCCCATAAACACTCTGTGCAATCACAGCACATCAGTTTCAAATGCCATTGCAACTGTCAAGGCAAAACAACTGCCAAATTGAGTTTTACTCATCTTTTTACTACTTGGACAAGAGCTGTAGTATGTAATCTAGCCTTAAAATTCAAGCTTTACAACACCAGGCAATTTACCAAGCAGATGAGTAACTGAGCATGGGTGGGCTCAGGAACAGCTGCCTCCCTACAGAGGCCGTGCCCCTACTCTGCTGCACCACCACCTGCCCGCTGTCCCTGTCCCACATCCTCATTCTCCTTGCAACAGGCAGAGGGAAAGCCCAGATTCAATTCTCATCGGCAGCCAACTTCCCCCCAAACCCAGGAGACCAAAATGATGCAACCAGCCAGCGAGCAAGTCAAACAACAGCTCCACAAGCACAGCATTGTGCAAGCTCAGATGTGCAGCTGCCCTCGGACGTGGCATCGCACGCTGACGGCCACCGGCAGCACAGCCCAGTTTATCTCAACAGGAAAAATTTCTCAATAACCCAAAACCCTCCACACAAGCCACCAGCAAACAGTTTGTGGGGGTCAAGAACAACAGCTACCTAAGAGCTGCAATTCTCTGCTCTGTTGGTGTGGTAGATGCAGAGTTTCTTTAACTCATCTTTTTCTACTAAAATGCTCGCTTGTGTAGTTTGTATAATCATTAAACACGTAACAATTGGCAGCATCTAATTTGCTCCTACCACAAGCCTAGCACCTTGCCTGAGTTAGCCTCCAGACTAACTTAGCAACTAGACTTACCTAGTAAGTCTTCTAGGTCTATTCAGTCTTACCTACAAAACAAACTGGTTCAACAAAACAAAAGCATTTGACGAAATGAAATGTTGTCCGTCACATCAGATTAGGTAAATCTGTCTGCGTACTCAACCTGCAATATCTCACACACAGCTACACTCAACCCACTACACTGCACAGAGATGGAGTTTTCATACTGAAAAATACACTTGATTTAACTTGAACATTGGGATCTTTATCTTCTTTAATGCACAATACCAAGACAAACAAAATGGAGACACCGTCATTCCCACAGCACAGACTATTCATCCTCAGAGCATAGAAGGGGACTGAACAACTTCTTGGAGCTGATGGAGGTTAACTGGGTAGGACAGAGAATTACAGCATCCCTCTTCAACAAAGATCTTCTCACAAGATAGCAGAGGATCTCAGAACCCATCACTAGCTCATCATTCATCTCAGGCCGCATCGTTAGCAACTTTCTATGGTTAATTAAGATTTCCTCCCCCCAGGTGCTAATTATGGCTTTGTAGTTGCTATTTTGCTGATCATTGCTATGTAGCTTGGTGAATTATTCTAATGACTATAAAAATGATACATCTGGGTCAATAAAGAATTCTGTTTCTAAACCTCTGGAGACAGCAATACAATGAGCAGTTTGTGTTTTACTCAGATGTAACTTAATTCTACTATTAGACTTTTAATCATGAGGAATTATCACATACAAACATAACTACTTTGAGTTGTAGTTTTATTTTTGTAGCAATTTCCTTGTGATATCAACATTATGATACCAGGATTAAAAAATTATTTTCTGATGCTTACAGACAAAACTCTTGTTGGCACACAGAGCTCAATTCCTGCACTTGCTCACATGATACAAATGCTTGATTTGCAACAGAGAGTGGTGGCTCTCCTCTCCCAACATGCTGTCAGCTTTCCAGAGGTCAGACTAAAGGTTATAATCCTGTAAGAGCTAAAGTCTGAGGACCTAAATGAGGCATCTTTTGGTAACTTGATGAGGGACCTCAAACATAGAAGAGCCCTTCCTAACAAACCAAACAGCAGATCAACATTTCAACACAAGCTCTTTTTCAACTTCTGTGGCACTCTGTCCTATTGCTAGACTGTTTCCTGCCTTCTCCTGATCTATTGTTATATCAGGATATAAGGAAATAAATATGGCAGTCTACAGCATGGTTTTCTAGCAAGAACTATTTCTGCTGTAAAAGAAGAGCTTCCCATGATGATCTGTAACACCAAAAGCACGAGCCTGCATGGAGATACTCATCTCCCTTCCTTCTGCATTGCACAATTTTCCTGAGGTTTATCAAAGGTATTCCTCTGCAAGCCAGAAGAAATCTGAGAGCAGTCATTTAGAAACAAAGCCAGATGGCTTCCTTTATTTTCTTCAGATTTCAAAGCAGTTGGTCAAACTCACAAACATATTTGCAGGACCTTGCTAGGGTTGGCAGCAATGAGCCTTCGAAACACAAGCCAAGAATCCTGATGCTATCTAGATCATGCTTTCTGTAAGGAAAGCCAGAAGAGAGTATGTGCTTTATTCCCTGATATTTAACAGCAGGCTCACTCCATCCTACACTAGTGCTCATCTCTCAGTGTTGAGTTACACTTTTGTTGCAACGTATTAGACGTCCAAGCAAGTATGTGGAGAAAAATTCCATTGCTTTCCTGCAACAGCTCAGTTTTGCTTTCATTTAAGTCAGTAACCTCAGTAAAGGACTGTCAGAGTAAATGTTTTAGTTATTTTAGCACATAGTCCAGTTACCTCTGCTTGTCATCCTTGCTGGCAGAAAAACAGAGGGGGCCACTTTGCCTGCTACTTCCCTTTAAATGAGATAAACCAATTTTAATTCCACATGTCAAAGATGAAAAAGCTGTTACAAAGCTTAAAAAGAAAAATATCCAGAAAACTTCTGTGCCACACATCTCACCTGGCCATGGAATACACACATACATGGCTGCATCCAAGAAGTTTTAAATAGATCGGAGGAACTGCATCCTGGTGTTTCCTAACTACAAAGGAAATTCAGAGACTCATACCCCAGACAGTCAACCTAGATCTTCTCAGATAAATACCACCCTCTGTACTCCCTTCAGACTTCCTGCAGAAACTGTGCATCCCTGCAGCACCTTCCCACCTCCCTCCCCACAGGACTAGGCCTAAAATATTTCAGGCAGCAGCAGAAATTCAATGGCATCAGTAGCCAGGTGGTGAGCAACTGCATTGTGCATCACTTGTATATTCTTTTATCGTTATTATTTGCCTTTCCTTTTCTGTCCTATTAAACTGTCTTTATCTAAACTCAAGAATTTTACCTTTTTCCCTGATTCTGTGCCCCATCCCATTTGGGGGAGTGAGTGAATAGTTGTGT
Source organism: Corapipo altera (assembly GCF_003945725.1). NCBI lineage: Eukaryota > Metazoa > Chordata > Aves > Passeriformes > Pipridae > Corapipo > Corapipo altera. The sequence goes on along the minus strand of NW_020884897.1, from coordinate 10,184,121 downwards.
GGTGTTTAGCTGCTCACTGGGTTAAACCTCAACAGCTTCTAAAGGGAAGCTTATTAAGCTAAAGATCAGATCCTACCATTTCAGTTTATGACACACTTCTAGGGAAAGAGCCTGAACTTTGTACTGATTTTCCCTCTGAAGAGGCAAAATTCAACTTGTACCTCTGGGTAGAAGCCAAGTCCTTCCTCCCTGTACACACACTTCAAGCAGCTCATTAGGTGTTTGAATAAACTTGACCTTTCCTTGGATCAGCTGGTATGTACAACATGAAATGTCTTTGAAAGACACTTTTAGAAACAGTCATGGTTTCATCATTAAATCAGTTTTAAATGCTATGTCATTGGAAATAAAAATGTGTCTCTCTTGCTTTAATGCATTCCATGCATTCCCCTTTTCAACCTTCAAGATTTTACTTTCCACGCAAGGCAACAAACACCCAACTTTCAGTCAATTTTTTCTTGCCACTAAAGATTGCTGGGATGTACAACTTCAGTTACCTTTCTGCAAGACAGAAGTGTCAGGACTAGCAGGGTTTAAGCGATCTTTCCAGCTGCATTCACCAGCACCAGCTCTCCATCCAGCACAGACACTGCATGCTACACTTCCCATTTCCATTAGAAAACAGGATAAACTCTTCCCTCTGCAAATCTCACACCAGTAAGAGAAACAGAACCCTTACCTAGATGAAAGACCTCATTCTTTCAGTGGATCAGTGCTGTTCCACTGAAATGCAGGTCTTCCCTAAGAATATTCCCTGAGAAGGACCTTTATGGGGACTGGAGTCATAGGATGCCCTGTTGCCAACACTGTGGCCACCATAACTCCGTGCTTACAACCACCACCAAGCAGAGGGTTAAGTTTCTGAAAATGTCAGTAAAACTTTCATAGCATCATTTAAAAAGAGAAGTTTGGGAACGTGATCCTGAGCATATTGTAACATTGAGTAACCAAAAGCAGCTGAAATGTGTGAGGAATAGACCATCTTGCCAGTACTACTGGACTGCACATGACCACAGGGCCTTAGGATCTGTTTGGAACTGTAAGAACAATATTAAGAAATGTATTCCTCTCTTCTTTGTTGTAAGATGACAGAAGGTAAGTGCCTGACAAAATCCTGACAAGACAGTAATAGTAATATTCCCTCTCTTGGTAACATCATCCAAGCAAATAATGTGATATATATCCAGCAACTGTAGCCAAGTAGTTTCAGCCTTACTCTGAAGAGAAATCCACAGAGCTCTCCACCAACCTGTAGTAAAGGTGGAACACACTATAGATTTGTTCCAACAGGGGCAGGCTACTTTTACAACACACTGTACAAATACATGAATCAAACTGCATAATAATCACTAGAAGATCTTGACCACAGAAGGCAGCTCCACCCTGCAGCAGTATGTGTGACTATGAGGTGGTCAGTCAGCGTAACAGGGTTCAGCAGACTTTGGATGATCACTGGTGACACAAAGTCAACGAATGCCAGCAACACACGTGGCACCCAAAAACTGACACTCCTGGAAAGCATGTGGCTCCCAGCATCCAATATCAGCACACAGACTATCCACTTGCCATGACCTGCACTGCTGGAAGTCCCCAAAGCTGCACAAAGCATCAGGTACTGCAGTACCAACTCTGACAACACCAACAGATCTTAGCACAAAACAGGGAAGGTGGTCCTTAGGGATACCGACAAAGATTCACACTGAATCCCTCTTATACCCGTGGAGCAGGACATGGTCAACTCCACCACATCTCTGTCAACAAATGCACTGACAGACACTGAGGCAGCCTTAATAAGTTGAGCCTTGACCACTTCTTCTGTGCTAGACCAATGCTGCTGTGGATCTAGACATAATCATAAAACCAGTGTGCCTGAACTGCTCCTTCCTCTACCAAAACTGTCTGTCTCCCCACCACCAGGCTCAGATCAACTTTTGTTGCTACTATTGTCTCTTTCTGTTTCAACTCTAGATCTTTGAATTAACTGTACAGACATCTTCCATGTTACTTCTGTTTTAGCATGTGAAGTCCCTCCCCTATATTAATCAGGGTGGAGTAAAGCCACTATCTCTTAAATGCCATCCTCATACCCTTGCCCTTTATCCAGCTGGAGTTAGTCATTAACCCCTCCCCACTAACGTTGGCTGCAAGACTTCTGCATTTACACACTTGCCTGATCGACCCAAGAGTAGCCTCTGAATACAGAGGACAATCTGTTAACAGTATGGAAGGGTCAAAGTAATAATATACCAAAATAACAGCATGACAGATAAGGGTAAAACACCAGGGGGGAAAAAAAAAAAAAAAGGACTCTGAGGTAAGAACAACACCATGCTGAATAGCAAAAGAATCATTAGAGCCCCCAACCTTGGGAAAAGCGAAGGGAATTTAAGCCAAAGATCTGTCAGACATGACATGATATAGTTGATTTTGCCGTAGGGCAAAGAAGGTATAATAGGTAACCCCTGTTTGCTATGTTGTACTATCAAGTTCTTGCCTGTCTCAACAGCCAGCTGGCTTTCCTATCTTCCTAACCAGCACGTATCCATCTGGTGGCTCACAAGGTACTTCACATTAAGCGTTTTTGGGCAAGATTCATACTTTTCACTTAAAAGTACTCTCACTTTTTATACTGTCTAGTACAAAAACGTCACAATACAGAGCTCTGACCTTTTCAGGGAAGAACAAAACCAGGAAAAACACAGAACTGAAATTCTGTGAAAATTGAAAAAAAAATCACCACCCCATCTCACTCCCACCCTCCCCCGAGCACCTGAAGTCAGCCCAGGGGTATAACTGAGGATGACATTTGTGACCTGACATTAAACTCATTTTTCCAGTTTGACTCTCTTTCACAAGTCAAGTGTCTTCCAGCCAGTCCAGCTCCAGTACCTGAGGAAGCACTTGCCAAAAGAAGCTGGATTGTTCCCTCCCCAGCACCCCACCAGCACACCCATGCAGCTTGGACAACGAGTGAGCTACATTTTAAGGCAACTTAATTTCAGATCATCCTTCAGGAGACAGAGCAGTACACTGTATTTATCTGCTGTAGAGGTGTCTGCACAGCAACCCAACAGTTCTGCAACTGTCATTTTATCTCATCCTCTATCCTACCCCCACACTTGGGGATAAAAGCGTGCAAGTGAGGAAGGACAAGCAGAGAAATGGTTTAGGTGTCCTAAGACTCCTTGATACACTCTGTATAAGGAACATGATTTTGAAGCATTCCGACAACTTATTCGTCCCTGCCTTACTGTTCAGAAAACCTTGAATTACCTTACATTTGAACCACTTTTAGACTTCGGTTTAGCAACCACAGAAGGTTTATAAAGAATCTTGACAACTTTCTTCTCAAAACGTGACAAAAAAAGTAAAGCCAGCACTTATTCACCAAATGAAGCAAGCACCTATTGGAAACAGCCATTTCCAAGAAAGCAGTGCAGAAGGTGGTACTTTAGCAAACTAAGAAACACGGTGCTTGTTTATATGTACCTTGCAAAGCAGAAACTTCCAGTTCTAATTAAAAAAAAAATGCTAATTTTGAAACAGATTTCAAACACCAAAAATTTGTTATTGATGGAATAACAAGCCTTAAAGCAAAATACACTTTACTGCATTAATGTCAAGTGCTTGATTGTTTTGACAGTTTGTGGGACAGATTTAATAAGAGTTTTCCTACATATTATGCATCCCAGCTCTTTTGCATACAGCACGAGTACCTTTAAAGGAGGTCATACATATTGAATGAAGTTTTGGCAATACAATCTGACAAGTTGTTGAAGCTAGACAGATGTATCCCACTAACTCCGGAGACAATGTTGTCAAGAGACACTTTCATATCCTAATTTCGTATTACACTTGAACATGTTCACACCCACACACTGAAGACCACTTATGTATTCTCTCTTTTCCCCAAATTAAAATTAATTTAACTCAATACTCCACAAAATACAAAAAGTAACCAGCTAAGATTTGATATGCATGCTCCTCTGGTTCCTGTAATTTAAATTACCGAAGAACACTGACAACCATCCCAGAAATACTCACCCCCTCAATCTTTAAGACTTCAGTGCAATATTAAAAAAGCATGTTGAATGAAAAATTTGCTGTTTAAAGGATAATCTATCAGGGAATTGTGATTTCTTCAAGTGATATCTGTTTTATACAGAAGAACCAGAACTAGTCACACATTAGGATCTTTCATTCCTTAAAAGCCCTTCAAAAATCATTCACTTAGTCTTATGCCTCATAAGCTTTGGCCATTATTCACAAACTCTTGATGATTTCATCCAAATCAAACTGGTATACATTTCCTCCTCGTGTTCTAGTTTCAAGTTCTCTAATTCATGTAAGAAGTCCCATAAGAAATTCCATGTAACTTCCCTTTTGCAGGAGCCCCCAAGCCTCAAGCTATTTTTTGCTTGTCCTGTCTTCATCTTGACTGGTACATTGTGCTTGATAATCCAAAACCTGCACTTTGAGAACCTGTATCATCTGTTTACACCACTACCTTTTTCACCATTGTCTCATCCCACATCCTTTATACCTTTATACTTCAAATGTACGTGTCCAGCATGGCAAACTGAGGAAGAACCAGAGCATCTAAACAATTAAGTAGCTGAGTCATCTTTGTGCTGCAACAGTGTTGATAAACACAACGAAAGGAGGGTCAACCAGGTTGAGGAATCAACTGGTATTTTGAGGAAACATAATTTGTAGGGTATCCTACAAATTGATAACCACTGATAACCACAATGAAAAGCAACAGAGCCCTGAGATTTGTTTCCTCTGGTTTTCCAAGCAGGAAGGCAATCAGTGACTCTGAATACCTTGCACTTTGTACAGGCTGCAGCACAATGGGGGTCGGCCTCTTCTCCTGAAAAACAGGCAAAAGAGAAACCAGCCCCAAGTTGTGCCAGGGGAGGTTTTGATTGGATATTAGGAAAAATTTCTTCACGGAAAGGGTTGTCAAGCATTGGCACAGCTTGCCCAGGGAAGCAGTTGAGTCACCATCCCTGGAGGTATTTAAAAGCTGAATAGATGTGGCACTGAGGGACATGGTTTAGTGGTGGGCTTGGCAGTGGTGGGTTAACAGCTGGACTCGATCTCAGAGGTCTTTTCCAAACTAAACAATTCCATGAGTGTAGTGTGGAGCTCTGCCTTTGATCCACTGAAACGTTTTTGCTACCGAGTGTTTCCAGATAATTCAAGATCAGATCACTTGAGGCATCATCTGAATTTGAAGACTTTCAGAAGGCTTTCAGAAGACAGTTTAGAATTACCCCCAGTCAAACATTTGACTTTTCCTTGATTTCACATGGAACAATTAGATTTAACTACAGAAGGTTATTTAAACAAGGACCTTGAAAATCTTGATTTCTTCAGAGCTCCCTCACGCACGTTTCAGCACCTGCACAAGGCCATCTTTTTCCACCAGGAGAACAACTCCAGTTCAGAAGGCCCGTTGTGGAAAGTTTACAAAAAAGCTTATCTGGGCTGGCAGAGGAAAACATTTACAGATGTGATTTCATAACACGTCTGACAGAAGAAAAGTCTGCTTGGCCACAAAGAACCTACTCCACCCTGCCCCAAACAGCCCCTGCTCCTGCCCCATTCTCTCTGTCAGGGCTGCACTTGCAGAGCTGACCAGCTGAAGGATACAAAAAACTTCCCTTCTGGTTGCTTTACTTTTCAAGGAAAATTCCCTGAGCTGGTTGTCAGGCTTCCATCATGCCAGTGCACCTGGGTAGGAACAGGAAGGTCCAACTTCCAGCCACTGCAGGATTAGCTCAACTTGGACCAGGGGATACCCCACCCTACACAGTTCATTTGCATCTGCCTTAATTACATGGCAATTAAGCAAGAAAGTGGATGGGATGTTTCTGAGAAAAGCTGCACCTGAAAGCCTGTTTCAATACTTTGTTCAAAAACTGCCTCAGTTTACTTTGTTAAAAGTTCAATACAAATAACTTTCCCCCCCAAAAAAACCCAATTCGGCATATTTGAGAAATACTTCATATTTCTCAAAAAGGAAATACAACCTGTAATGGTCCATATTCATGTCTTTGGTAAACTTAATAACCTGAGATCGTCTGCTAGGCAACATATAACATGGATTTTCGCCACATTCTTCCCTCTTCCTCCCATCCCATATACCCTCATTAACAGAGCATCTGCCATCAGTGTGCAAGAATCACACTGGAATGCAAATGTCCTGAGACAAATTTTAAGCAACAACCATCCCCCAAACTCAGGAAGCACATTTTCGTTTCTCACATTATCAAATTCACAACAAATCCGCCATTCGCTTCAAATACAGACCTTTGGAAAACAAAAGGGAACCTCTCAGATCCTAAAGGAGACAAATTCACGGCTGACAAGGGCTGCTTCATGTTTTTATGCACCGTGCTTCATGTCTGCAGCTTCTGATCTGGGATAAATCGACATGACACCAAGCAATTTTGAGTCATGCAGGATTCGCAGAGCTCGAGTGCATTATGAACATCCCACAGAGAAGCTGTTTCGGTTTTGGATTGAATACACAATTAAATAGAGCGGTTCTTAAAATACGCCCTTGAATGTCACCTTCAGGAGAGCTACAGGAAGTTAATTATAATGGGCATTTATCACTTTTTAGCCTGCTCTTCTAATCCCGAGTGCGTGGTCATGCTGAGTTTCCGCAGCAGTGTGCCTGCAGAGGAGGTTGGCTGAGCCAGAACCTACACTTAAGGCAGTGTAGTAGCTCTAAAGGAAGAGCTTCAACTTTATATAGCTTATAAATTACAGGGTCTACGTTTCATTTGGTTTTTCCTGTCGATGTTAACTCCCGAATTGAGTAATCAAATACCAAACCGCCCAAACATACAAGCAAAACATACGAGTGTTGCCACTGAGAGATCAGAGTAGGCAATTTAAGAGTTAATCCTGGAGCAGTGTCCTCAAATAACCCTACGGTGGCTTGATATTACAGCTGAACATGCTGCCTCTAGTGCTTCCAGCTACTGCTATCAAACGCTCTGTAGCAACTTTCCCTGCTGTAGCCACTATCGCAGCCACTAGCACCGAAATGCAATTAAAGCTGGCATTTCCAGCCTCAGCCCAGTCCCCTGGGAGCTGCAACCTTTCCTCCTTGCAGCATTGCCGCACCCGGGCAGAGCCAAAGCGGCCCTGACGAGGGAAGGGCTGCGGAAATCATCCTGGCACTCATTAGGGACTCGGCAAAATTCTAACCTCAGGTACCAGCTGGCTCCTGAGCCCTCAATTTTCCCGTTAAACCTCAGGCCTGCCAATGCTGTGGACACAACCACTCGTGCAAACCAATTGTGTAAATTACAGCACCACGGCGGCAATTCCTCAGTTCCCCCTCTGTTGACATTTACACGGGCAATTTATCGCCTGCTAAAATTACCACTTCCCCCCCTCCAATACCAAAGGGATCCCTCCCTCCTCAGGGCGGAACGCTGCTGTGAGAACAGATGCCATCTTTCAGGCACGGAAAGCAGAGACTCAACTCCATTTTACATTGCAAACCTCCTGATATGCAAATAACTCATGTTTTCAATGCTGATAACTATGTTTTGTCCCAACAATTATTTTTACTATTTACAGCTCCATATTAAAAGTGCTGCTTTTTGTGCCCTTCTTGCTTTCAGACAAGGAGGAGGGAGTAGAGGCATTTCTTAGCTTAATGTAACTACCTGGGAGCCTTTCCATTCAAATCTAACCTTGACAGATCATTTTGTTCCATCATGGGTTTTTTTGATGTCTGCATGCCGCAGTCACGGCCCGTGACTACATCTGCCTGCAGCATGGACTGCTCTCCACCTACACACAAAAAAAGGTGATTTATTTAGGTGGGGAAGAAAATAGGTAAGTCCCCTATTATTAACTGGGTTTTCCCCTCAGAGCTGTAAACTGCCCAGGAGAGCATTGTCAGACAGCCAGTTCAGACGTTTACAATTCTGTGAGTACATCTGTAACACCAGCAGCACATGAACAGCAAAAAAGGAAATCAGGCTGAGATAGTGAGCTATGACTGAAGCTGCTAATCCAAACAACACCTCCCTGGTTATCTTAAATTCATCAGTTCAATATAGTACAAAGAGCCCCAGTAATAAAGTACTTTACAAGATGATCTAAGAAACCTCTTCTTTCATACAGCCATTTGTGGTCTGAATTTGCATATTTGTTCTATAAACAGAAAAAGACTGAAACTGAGCACAAAGCATTTTCGACAACTCTACGCTGCTTTTTGGAGTGATTGTTACCCTGAAAAGATGTGGAAAATCTTGGTCTTGCTTGATTTAGTTCCATGAAAATCCATTATTTCAAATTATATCTGGGATATATCAAAGTCAAGTTCCTCTGCTGTGAGACTATCAGATTTTGGGATGAAATCCATCTGATTTCTACTCAGAACCTTGCTGAGACAGGCACACTCACATAATGGAATTTAACTTTCTTAGACCATTTTAAGCCCGAGCAAAACCCAACCGATACATTCTTGTGTGATTTTGTCTAGCATCAAGCCACAACCTGTACGTTACATCCACAGATCATTGGTCTTCCTCACCAGAAAACAAGTCCTGAAGCTCCTGGCAAATACTCTTGGTCTGCATCTCAGAAAGTATGACAGCCTGGGAATTCATAAGGCTTCCACTGTGATCTCTCCCATCAGCAAAGAATACGAGTTTCTCATATGAAAGGCTTGATGGTGGTGTTGAAAGATAGAGGGAGTGTATTCAAACAAGCAGGCTCCTGAATTTTCTATTCCGAGAACTATTATACCAGAATACCACTCCCAGCCTCTAGTTTACCTGACAACAGCACTGGGACAGGATTAAAATTTAATGTAAGTGGAAGAAACAAGGGCTTAGCAGAGAGCCAGGACAAGAGTCAGGCCCCATTTCACACATCCCCGTGGAGGATGTGCCCGTCCATCACCGAACACACTCGCAACCTGAGAGAGCCACAGAATCCTTGAATCACCAACTGTAGGAACAGCTCACTGCCTGAAATATGTCATCAAAACCCAGCTACTTCTACAGGTAACAGAGAGGCACAGGGAAAAACCCTCACCATTTTCTGAGAGCTCCATCTCAAACAATGTAATTACAAGGGAAGAACCCCAACTTCACAGAGGTCCCACCTACAAAACTGTAAACATTTTACAGCTTTGCCATGGTTAGCCTCCCTCACTTCAGGGTCAAGATTAATGTTAATAGCAAAACAATGCAGCTCCATAATTATAAAAGGAAATTTAGAAAGCAGTTCCTTCCAGTACTTCAGATTCAGGAATTATTCCCCACCTTAATGAATGTTAGCTCTATACAGTGTTGCATTTCCCCCAAAAGAAATGCTCTTCCTTTTCTACCACCCAAAAACCCGTCCTAACACAAGATTAGATCCTCTCTTACCCAGGGTTCAAGTAATATTCCTGCCATCACAATACATATAAAAAGCTTCCCCTAAGCAAAAATAAGTCCTCATCCTCCTAGACTTTAGGAGGCATAATCGGGCAAGTAGAGGACTCAGCCTAAATCTCACAGTTTAACTTACTTGCTTTTCTACCAGCTTTACAAGATGGAAGTAAAACCCCAATGACTCATTTCTACTGCCTGAACTTTTACATAACTATTTGCCTAGAAATGTAATGCTCCCGTATTTAAGAGGAGCAACTTCGCCATTTTAAAGTGAGAAATTTCTACCTAAGATGTAACACAGAATTGTCAAGGACAATGAAAGGAAAATTCCAGTAAAACAGATTTTTTGCCGCCCCCTTTAATTCTATGTTCATACGACTTGTAGATGTCTTAATGAAACTGCTCTTGTCCCATCAAGCCTAATTCTGTACTAGTGCCAGAACACTTTATTTGAAGATATTCAGCAGTAAGTTGTAATAGCTTCTTGCCCATCTTTTCCATGCGAGTACTATTGCTCACATCACCTGCAAGACTAAAAACATGATACTATTCCTCTGTGTTTCCTCAAGTGATCACACACCCTACTACCATCTGATTTTTTGACTGCTGGTTGTCAATGTCAACACATGAAGGACCAAAGCTCAACAGTACATGCTGGCCCCCACCACAGACTTCCAAAGGACAGAATTTCAAGCATTCTCCCTTCTCACTTACACTGCCCACTGCTTGTTCCCACCAGGGCTCAAAGAAAAAGAGAAGACGTAACACACCTTACAGTGAACAGACCACAGCAAGTGATGTCACACAGACTATGCAAACGGATCGATCTACTACTCACTGTTCTGCTTAAGGACTGGACAAACTCATCATTAAAACAACCTGTTTCAAAGTCAGGCTGCAGTTATGCACAAAATCCAAGACAGAGCTCCACTTAGTTAGCCTGGTGTTTTAAATCTTTCTAAAAAGCCTTTTTATAAGGGTTCTTTCTGCCAAGTGCATAACACGAGACAGAAAACTGAGTTAGTCACTACCTAAACGTAAAAACCCCTTTCACAGCAGCACAGTATCTGTAGCATCTCCCTTTTTTTCTCCCAGCCGCACATTATCTTCTACATCGATCTTAGGCTTTTAAGTTTGATTGATTAGGCTAGATGGCTGTAGTACGGGCTTGTTTCAGCATTCGGGTTTCTTAAAGCAGAGGGGAACATCTGAAACCGTTCTCCATCAAAGACAGCGAACGCAGGAGGCAAAAGGATTACACGTATGGGACAAAACCCCCTATCAGCTACTATAGGCTGATGCTGGAGGGTTCCAGGGTGTTCCTCGGTGGATCATCCCGTGCTGGATTGTGCCAGCAGC